>NW_017096834.1:89705-89847 GCF_001412225.1 Nicrophorus vespilloides
TCGAACGTCGGGATTTTGAGCCAGCCTGGATTTCGAACGTCGGGATTTTGAGCCTGCCGGGATTTCGAACGTCGGGATTTCAATACAGCCGGGATTTCGAACATCGGGATTTTGAGCCAGCCGGGATTTCGATACACTCGGG
>NW_017096835.1:0-3780 GCF_001412225.1 Nicrophorus vespilloides
ATTGTAGCTGTAATTCGCGTTCAAAGTTGAAAAAATGAAAAAATAGCGCTTGAAAAAGCAGTCTTTTCACATTTCATCCATTTTCTCGAAAACTGTAATACATAGAAGGAATCCGAAAGATTAGTATGAAAGCTGAATGTTTGGGGAATGCAGCAAGTATTGATATATTACTGTGGTTTCATAATTATGGCTGTAAATCGTGTTCAAAGTTGAAAAAATGAAAAAATAACGATCGAAAAGCAGTCTTTTCACATTTCATTGATTTTCTCGAAAACTAGAATACGTAGAATGTATCCGATAGATGCATATGAAAGCTGAATGTTTGGGGAATGCAGCAAGTGTTGATATATTACTGTGGTTTCATAATTGTAGCTGTAATTCTCGTTCAAAGTTGAAAAAATGAAAAAATAGCGCTTGAGAAAACAGTCTTTTCACATTTGATTGATTTTCTCGAAAAGTAGAATACATAGAATGAATCCGATAAATGCATATGAAAGCTGAATGTTTGGGGAATGCAGCAAGTGTTGATATATTACTGTGGTTTCATAATTATTGCTGTAATTCGCGTTCAAAGTTGAAAAAATGAAAAATAACGCTCGAAAAAGCAGTATTTTCACATTTCATATATTTTCTCGAAAACTGTAATACATAGAATGAATCCGATAAATGCATATGAAAGCTGAATATTTGGGGAATGCAGCAAGTGTTGATATATTACTGTGGTTTCATAATTGTAGCTGTAATTCGCGTTCAAAGTTGAAAAAATGAAAAATAGCGCTCGAAAAAGCAGTCTTTTCACATTTCATTGATTTTCTTGAAAACTAGAATACATAGAATGAATCCGATAGATGCATATGAAAGCTGAATGTTTGTGGAATGCAGCAAGTATTGATATATTACTGTGGTTTCATAATTATGGCTGTAATTCGCATTCAAAGTTGAAAAAATGAAAAATAACTCTCGAAAAAGCACTCTTTTCAGATTTCATTGATTTTCTCGAAAACTAGATTAGATAAAATGAATCCAAAAGATGCATATGAAAGCTGGATATTTGGGGAATGGGTAATTCGCATTTAAAGTTGAACAAATAGAAAAATACATGAAACATTATAAAAGTCAATATTATAAAAACTAGTTAAGATTTGCATGGAAAACGAAATGAGATGTTTTTTTTTTGTCTTAATAAATTAAATTTCCATCCAATTTATAAGTTTCTGGTCAAATTAACCGGATTGAGGATAACGAATTTACCGCAATGAAAAGAAAAAGTATCTACAAGAAGTTGAGGACAGGAAGGAGGCAAATAAATTTCCATCGAGGTTGTCTGTCTCCTTTAACTTGTTTTTTTTGGTCATGTTCATGCAAACTTTTTCTTTCCTGTGATTATTTTATATTTCAAGCGTTCGCCTCGCACAAATTGTATGCATAATTCATATAATAAACGAGGAGACTGAAGCGGGGATAAACTTTGTGTTTTTTTCGAAATCACCGGTTCTGTTTGTTCATTCATTCGAGAGAAAATCGCGTCGTCGTCTCTGGTTTTGTTGATGTTTTTCTTGTCCGCAAATCATTTGTTTGATTTTGTTTTTCTGAGTTGGCTGCGGTGATTAGGTTTTTCGGGGTTTTCGCGGTTGGTAATAGTTTTTTTCTCTCTCTCTCTCCCCTCTACAATTCCCTCCTGAGATCTAATTAAGCAAGTTAAATAGGATTCGTCGGCCGATTAAATTTCCAATTAATGGGAAAACCTAGAAAAGCGAAAAAAAAAATATATATATATAAATTGAGAGAGTGGAGGAGAGACAGAAATAAAGAGAAAGAGAGAGGAGAAAATAATCAATCGTCGTTTCATAAACACCCAATAGTTTAATTAAACTTTGCGTTCGCATACAAATTGTATAGAAATATACAAGGTGGTTCCATTAATATGATCATTTCTAAAGATTTATTTTTATTATTACATGGTAAATGTCAAATGAAAAACGTCACTTTACTTGATAAAATGACAGATGTGTAAACGTCACTTCTATAACCTTATTTGTAACGTCATTAAAACAAAAAATGATTGTAAAGATCAAAATATGATTTTTTTACTTTTTAACATTCTTATGATTTTGACATTTTATAATAATTAATTAAAAAATCATCATCAAGAATCTATGATTTTGATACGATTTATTAACTTTTCATTAATATAACCTTATTTTTAAACGTCATTATATAAAAATAAAACATATAAAATTTTGACATTATGATGAATTTTGACATTCTTATAATTTATATTCATTTTCTAAATATATAGAGTGGACAATTTATAATAATTAATTCAAAAACATCATCGATCATCAAGAAATCTATGATTTTGATATATTTTTTAACTTTTCATTAATATAACCTTTCTTGTAAACGTCATTATACTAAAAGAAAATCTATACTTTTTTGGCGTTATAATGCATTTTGACATTATTATAATTCACGTTCATACAGTATGGACAATGTATAATAATTAATTAAACATGACAAATCAGATTTGTTGCAATTTATTAAATAATTTAGATTAGAAACAACAGATTCAATTCATTACATCTAAAAAGTGTAAAGTAAAATGATTAATATGGAAACATGAACAGAAAAGCAATTAAAATTTGCATAAAACTTAAAATGTGTTTTGTACAAAACTTAAGTTATTTTCGTCATCAATTGCAATACAAATAATTTTTAGAAAAAAAACAACCAAAACATCACAATTAATAATTTCAGGAATTTTTCATATTTTTTTTATTGCAAATTCCAAGATTTGAAACTAAAATTATATTGCATAGAACGTATTACAATATAGAACATCCTGAATTTGATGAAGAAACATACAGACATTGTATTAATAGTTTTATTGGATGTCATAAATGTTTTCCTCTCTTTCTTTTTGGACTTTCCTCATATTCGCAATTTGTATGTCCAACTGCTTCTCCCTTTCTGATTTTTCTTCCTTGGTCTTAATTTGGACATCACTTTGTTTCTTTAGCTCCTTTTCTTTTTGTACTTTCTTCGTATTCCAACTCCTTCTCCGTTTCTGATTTTTCTTGCTTCGTCTTCATTTGCACATCACTCTGTTTCTGCTTCTGTTTCATTTCCATCAATGTTTCCCTCATTTTTTCCTCGTGTTCCTGTTGCAGTAAACACATTCGCAAATTCATTTCTGCTTCTCTTTTCCAACTTTCTTCTTCCATTTTGCTTCCTATCACTATATGACTGTTATTAGACGTAACCCGGTTGACTTGTTCCCTGATATTATTGAAACCTTGTTTCTTGTTAACAAGTTCTCTGAGGACATCGAATGCAGTCTTTTGTATAATACCGTAGGTATTAACACATAACTCGTCCACAAATTTAACCGTTTCTGCCACTATCTTACCCTTTTGACTCAATACGTATATTGTATAACATCATTAATAGTTTTACCATTGCCAAATCCTGCAAATGGTTTCTGTTTTCACCTTCTATATACTCCTCAATTCTTCCTTGGATAGATTTAACCTCTTTGTAAATAGACATTTTAAGTATCTGGCTGTTGTTGTTACTTCAACGAATGTAACACGATAAACTGTGCTAAACAATTTGCAAAGCCCTTAATTTATACTAATCTCCCAAATACAACTGATACCTTTTTTTATTGCCTTATTACCTGTAGGGGTATGTTCATGTAAGCAGGTAGCTATAATCTATTTTGTTTTATTGCTCCCGAAAATTTATTATTAAAATGAGTATGAATTTTATTTGTACCTG
>NW_017096836.1:0-2684 GCF_001412225.1 Nicrophorus vespilloides
AAAAATAAATTAAAGATTGAAAAATGAAGTGTTTTCACATTTTAGTAACTTTCTCGGAAACTATAATAGATAGAATGGATGCAATCGACAAGATACATATGAAAATTGAATATTTAGCGAATGTAGCGAGTATTAAAATTTTGCGTTGGTTTTATCCATTTGACTGTAATTCAAATTTAAACTTGTTACATTGGGTTCATTAAAAATGCTTCGGTACGTGTGTTGCATTGTTGCTTAACTTTCAAGTACAAATAAAGTAATTATAACAAAACGCGCTTGAAGATCTGCATTAAAAAGATCTATAGCGAGTGTGTGTCAAGTGGGATTTAGCAAGAATTCCCACGTGCACACGGAGATCGTTCTTCTCGTACGTTCTTCATTTATTTATGAAGTGTCGGTTTGCGTGATCCGAAAGTCGCCTCGTAAAACAATAAGCGAATATTTGCACTTTGTGCGCTCTTCACTCGTTCGTCCACTTCGCTCCACGTTAATTAATCGACTAATTAATGAGCAGCGACTATGGAAAATGCGAACGAAAAAATGGTGTGCATATGTGTTTTCAATAAGCCGGAATGCGGCTGGAATGAAACGAGAATTCGAGAGTGTCGTGAGAGGAAAAAGGACGAAGATTTTATCTTATGCAACGACCTAACAATTCCTTCCGCGATATTTGCATGTCACAAATAGATGCGGCGAAGTCGGCGTTGATAAACAAACAACGAAGACACAAAACAAACAAACAAAAAAAATTATAATAACGAAACAATTTTATTGTCCATTGATTCGATGTAGTTGGCGCTGCAATTGGAATGCACTTAAACATTTCGATGCAACGACGAAATCGATTCATCAGCTTCTTACAAATTATCTTCGGTTGGCATTATTATTATTATGGTGATTTTTTAATTTCCGATAAATTGGGCCGAATTGATCGGAGACGTCGCTGCTTCTGAAACAATTGCGACACAGCATTTGTTGCGTAAGGAGGCTGTGGAAACAGACGCCTCTTCTCTTATCTCGCTTCTTAGATAATCGATCGAATTTCAAGATCGAATAGAATCTCGATAGAATTGTGAAAAAAAAAGAATTATTCAAGCAATTGAAACGATTTCAACACGTAATTTATCAAAATCGATAAATTTGTAACGTTCGTTCACTCCTCGATTAACATCAATTAATTTTCAAGATCAAACAAATTGAATAATATATTTTCATGGAGAATTGTGAAGTGTAAATCAAGATTTCGTAGAAATTGAAACAATTCAATTATAAAATGTAACGAAATTAAACAAGATGTCGCAGCAATTGAAACAATTGCATCACGATTTACGTAACGCCATAGCAACAACAAACTGACACACAAAACAAACAAAAAAACACTGTTAGATAATCGAGACATTTTCAAGATCATCCAATGATATGCGAAAGCATTTTGCGTTAATTTTCTTTTGCGCTTGATGATGGAACGGAATGGGTGGGTGTCACGACCTTTTTGACCCCCCCGACGTCCAGGAAACTCGCGCGAGACCCCGGCAGTAGTTACGGAATCAGTTTTGAATTTGCATTTCAGACTAAAAATGAAGTGAAAAACACACAGAAAAACGAAAACGAAATATGTGAGATGGTAACGGCAATATTGAAATGAAGGCAATTTCCCATGGAGGAACCCGAATTAATTAATTAACGCTGTTGCGCGCCTACTGTGAGATAATTTACACTGTTCTTCTTTTTTTTTTTTCGTGTGTTTTTTGTTTTTTGCTTTTGTTTCAGCGCTCTTGTTTGATGCTGGAAAGTTCGTGGGAAACGATAATTGCGAGCACCCAATTTATAGCTAATTAATTAAGGTCTGAACTTTTAGATAAATTCGTTCAATTAGTTTTAATTAGCTTTATAAATAATAAACAATAATAAAAAAAAATGAAATTAAAGTTTTATCTTTACATTTTAATGTCTTTCTCCAAAACTAAGAAAAACAGATTGAAGTTAGAATAGTCAAATTAAAGATAAAACTTTAGAGAATTTAAAAAGTCTATGTAGTTAAAAATAACTCTGTGGGTTTGTGAGTAATCAATCATGAAAGTAGAAACAATTCTATTACATGAAAAATATGATGTCTTTACATTTTAATGAATTTCTTCAAAACAAAAAAAAACAGAATGATATAAGAATAGTCAAATTAAAGATAAAACTTTAAAGAATTTAAAAAGTCTATGTAGTTGAAAATAACTCTATGGCTTTGTGAGTAATCAATCATGAAAGTGGAAACAATTTTATTACTTAAAAAAAAATAGTGTCCTTACATTTTAATGAATTTCTTCAAAACAAAGAAAAACAGATTGATATTAGAATAGTCAAATTAAAGACAAAAGTGTAGAGAATTTAAAAAGTCTATGTAGTTAAAAATCACTTTGTGGGTTTGTGAGTAATCAAACATGAAAATGGAAACAATTTTATTACTTAAAAAAAATAGTGTCTTTACATTTTAATGAATTTCTTCAAAAAAGAGAAATACATATTGATATTTGAATAGTCAAATTAAAAACAAAAGTGTAGAGAATTTAAAAAGTCTATGTAATTAAAAATAACTCTGTGGGTTTGTGAGTAATCAATCATGAAAGTGGAAGCAATTTTATTACTTGAACTAAAAATAGTGTCTTTACATTTAAATGAATTTCTCCAAAACA
>NW_017096837.1:0-42666 GCF_001412225.1 Nicrophorus vespilloides
GTAATATCTTCAGCTTTTTATTTTATTTATTTTAGAAAGTAAATTTGTGTTTAAATATGAATTATATAGGTCAGATCAGGAAATAATTGAAAAAAAAGACACATCAATTATAACTACATTATTCACGATTATTTGGAAAATGTTAATAAAAATAATTGTAATAGGATTTTTATAAGTACTAAAACTCGTGTATTGAGAAGAAAAAGATGATCTAAACCAGAGGTTCCTCAAACTTTTTTTGTGTCGTAGACCCTTTGCCATGTTTTTCGGTTTTGGGTAGACCCCTACTTACCTGATATTATTTTTTGTAAATTTATTATTTATATTGGGATATCTTTATAATTATTAAGATCTTTACTCTGAGACTGCGCATATGCTTGTAACAAAGAATGATATCTTGTGCAGGTTTTTACAAGTTCAAAATGTATTGCGACCACAAAGTGAATGCCTACATCCTACAACTTACACAATTTTATAAACATATATAATAATTTTTTTACTTCATAAATACTTTTACTATTGAAAATCCCGACTTACCGAAATCCCGACATTCGAAATCCCGACAGTGTCTTTTATTATATATGACCGCCAAAAAACATTAACGAGTTATCTTCGCGGAATAGCTCGACTGTATCAAAATCCCGACAAGCATAATCCCGTCTATATCGAAATCCCGACTCTATCGAAATGCCGACTGTATCGAAATCCCGATAGTGTCTTTTATTATATATGAGTATAGTGTTTCATTATAATTATTTTATTAATTTTTGTATTATAATAAAGATAATTTTAAAAATTCATCGCTCGAGTTTTTTATTTCTAGAATATAACGGGGGGAGTTGAGATTATTAATTGTTGTTATTAACTATTAATAACAATATATATTTATTATTGTATTTGTTTTCATTGACTTAATAAAACTTAAAATTAAGAAATATTCCAAATTAAAATTAATTTATTGTTATTAATATTAAATAATAGTAGATGGTGACTGAGTTATTGTATAAATTATAATAATAAAAGACACTGTCGGGATTTCGATGCAGTCGGGATTATGGTTGTTGAGATTTTGATATAGTCGGGATTTCAATAGTAAAAGTATTTATGAAGTAAAAAAAATATTATATATGTTTATAAAATTGTGTAAGCTGTAGGATGTAGGCATTCACTTTGTGATCGTAATACATTTTGAACTTGTAAAAACCTGCACATAATGATATACCAGTATCATCTTGTTACAAGCATATGCGCAGTCTCAGAGTAAAGATCTTAATAATTATAAAGATATCCCAATATAAATAATAAATTTTAAAAAAATCAATATCTGGTAAGTAGGGGGTCTACCCAAAACCGAAAAACATGGCAAGGGGTCTACAACACAAAAAATTTTGGGAACCTCTGATATAGAAAATATTTAGATTTCAAAATTTGTGGATATTTGTAATACATAATAAGGATGTACTAAATAGCACATAAAACAACAAATCTATTTAGTGGAACAACTTTGTATGCACATATTTTTGTTTTATGAGAAACATATTTCCAAACGGACAACGTAATAATCTCCTCCGGTGCATCGCGGTTTTACGACCTTCTGGTAGGAATCGGGGGATAGGATGGAAGAAGCGTTTTACTGCCACTCGTCGCATTACCTAAATCCCGCTGATGATGAGACCACGTCCGTCCATCCGAGTGCACTTGCCTCCGCTCATTTGCATAATTTCAATGCAATGCTGCGGAAGATTAGTGCACGGTGCATGGATATTGGTATGCGAGGAAGGAGGTGTTTTCTCTCGCTATCTCTCTCTCTCTCTCTGTTGGGTGAGGTGGAGGATATAGGAGAGAGGAGAGATATATTGGTTTTAGAATCGCACACGGTTTGCTCCGTTTCGCCAACTTTGTGAGTGTATATGCTGTGTGTGTATATATATGTTTGTGTACGGAGAGGCCGATCGGACCGTCGACCGGTTGTTGCACTGTCACTCTTTTGTTTCATATCGCGAGACCTTAGAGTAAACACACGGCGAGCAAACATTTGCTCCCGTGTAATAATTACCTTGGGAATGGAAACAAGCTCGGCAAACTCAGGTGGATCCAACCATATGTATTATTCTTTCCATCGCGTACATCCACACACAAACACACTCCTTTCTTCCTTAATTCTTTCCTCAATCTTCATTTCGTTGTGCATCATCACATCCACTTGAACCACATAACTTCATCAATCAATAACAACGACTGCGAACAAAAAAAGTCATTATTATTTACTGGTTGCTAAGAGACACAGAATTACCAATATGTAATAGCGTAATGGAACCAGGAACTAAAACAATATGTCAAATTTATATAATAGCGCAAAATTACAAAAAAAAAAACAAGACCTTAGATTTAGATTAAGTTAATAAACTCAGGTGGATCCAACCATATGTATTATTCTTTCCATCGCGCACATCCATACACACACACAAACACACTCCTTTCTTCCTTAATTCTTTCCTCAATCTTCATTTCGTTGTGCATCATCACATCCACTTGAACCACATAACTTAATCAATCAATAACAACAACTGCGAACAAAAAACGTCATTATTATTTACTGGTTGCTAAGACACACAGAATTACCAATATGTAATAGCGTAATGGAACCAGGAACTAAAACAATATGTCAAATTTACATAATTATATAAAAGCGCAAAATTACAAAAAAAGAACAAGACCTTAGATTTAGATAAATCTAATGAAATTTGTTTAAAATCTAAACAATTTGATGTAACCATAATTTACAAACCGATGTTGTTTATAGAAACAAAATTCGTTGCTATGTGAACACGCAGTCTTCTTCTGGTCTTCTAAGAGACACAGAATTACCAATATGTAATAACATAATGGAACTAAAACAATATGTCAAATTTACATAATTATATAATAGCGCAAAATTACAAAAAAAAAACAAGACCTTAGATTTAGATTAAGTTAATTCAATTTATTTAAAATCTAAACAATTTAACAAACCAATGTTGTTTATAGAAACAAAATTCGTTGCTATGTGAACACGCAGGCTTCTTCTGGTTGTTACTAATGGGTTATGCAAACAATGTACGTGCTCGAAGGGAGTGCTCTTTTAACAAAAGGTAATCTCATCACAGATCACTTGCGCACTTGCTTCTCTTGAAACAAGCGACAATATTTATACATTTATTATCACCGCACGCTTTGTTTTTTTTTTAATTGTGGAAACTGCTTGTTCTGCCACCTCTCGTTCCATTATCAACATTCTCATAAATTAGTTAGAAAAGTTACTCGAAATGATGAATAATTGTGTTTTTTTGTTTGTTTGTAAGATAACTTGTAAATTGAAGTAAAAAATTATACTTGTAAATTAGTGAATTATATAAAGTATTTGCAGGTAGGTAGATGTAATCGATGTAATGCGGTATGAAGTGGTCTTGTTTGTACAGCTAATCGATGGAAGTGTCGGAAAATGGTAATCAAATTGGTCATTGATTAAATCGCGTAACTTTTAAGGCGGCGAGTCGAGTCGAGCCGAAGAACAGGTGGTTAATAAAGAAATTCGCGTTGCGAATGTGTGTAAGAAGTGAAGTAAAAGAAGTAAAAGGGTGGAAAGTAATGGCCGTGAGATGGGGCCGTTTAATGCGAGAAAATTGGTGGGCTTTGTGGCGTGCACACGGCGTACGAAGGAGAAGGCAGTAAAGTTAAATTAATATGGGTTGTAAGTAGATCGTTTTGCCATGTGAATAATGGATTCCGACTGGATGTAAATGGACGTCGAAATGGGTTTTTAAGATGATCCCTCTCGATGCCCGTGGTGAGCGCAAGAACGAAGAAGTGGAAGAGTGGAGAGAAGTCGTGCGATTTTATTTCGCGAAATTGGAATGCAAATCGCGCGCTCTCTCGCCACTTTACGAGATATCGTTAAATCTAAATAGAAAATTGTAATTACCGGGGACGTGGGGGCCCCCGTACGCAACGTGCGGTGATGGTAAACTCTAAACCTAACTCCTGTGAGCCATCCTTTGCTCAACAGGAGGAATTCTAGTTGCGTACAAACACACATAGACATGCAACAAGAACTTGAAGGCATGCACACACACATGCATCTGCCGTCAGGCTCATGCAAATCTTCGCCAACAGATGATACACATTAGATAACTATAATCTTCGAGCTATAGGTCGAATATTGGCATAAAATCTTTGACGTGCATACATAATACCTGTCCGACGTTTATAAACAGATCTATTTATAAATTGCAGGTTTCGTCCCGCCACTTCTTTTTCATCTAGTACCATCATCCTCTTCTCTCTATCTATCTCTCTCTCCCTCTTACATTCCACCGCCATAGCCTCGCCGCGCACACCACACACCACTATCTGCGACTCTTTATCTTCCGTCCGTTCATTTCGCTAATGGATAAGAAGCGAAGAGAAGCTATTTTTACGCGCCGCGATCCGCTACCTGGAACGCTAAATGAATTTCGATCATTCGGATTGCATTTAATTAGTTATATTAAGACGGTAAATTATGCGCGTTCGCATCCTCGAAACCCATTTATTTCCAATAATTAATGATGACTTTATACCGTACAAAAATAAAAAAAAAAAAACTATTAATTTTCAACAATCAATCACTCTTGTATAATAAATACAATACACGCTTCAAGTTTACCTAGTTTTAATAAGAATCGAATCGTTGCGCGTTCGTTTAACTCGAAGTTTCGAGCGGGTTCGTCGCTTGACGCATCGTTAACATCTCTCATAAAAAAACGTATAACATCGACATTTTAACATTTTCTTTTGATATTTTCACGCAATCTCATTATAATTAATACGTGTAAGTCTGTAACGCACGAATTTATTGCATAAAACACATTTTTACCAATTAGAATTGATTGATTGATTTTGTGAATCTGTGAAGAAAAAGGATTTACTTTCTTGGTTCTTGGAGTTTACCGGACGCATTATTATTAATGCTGCGAAGGAAAGGAAAGAACGAAATGCAGACGAAGAATAAGTGTGTTGGTGCGAGTGTGTAGGTATATAAAAAGGAGAGGATGAGTGTGTGTTTGTCTGTGTGTTGCAGTTTGCAGATCGCGTATTCGCATCGCATCGCGGTTTTCAACAATAGAGCCGAGTCGATAGTTCAAGGCTTGAGGCGGTCTCGGGGTCACGGCAATCACACGCAAGGCCGAGAACATAAACAGAGTTTAGCTCAAAACGGCCGTAGAATTGCTTATTATTGATTAGACATAAATACCTTCATTCGTGGCTGCTTCACAAGAAGAACACAAAAGAACGAAGACGAAGAGAAATAACATCAACAACAAATAAAAAAATTGGCAAAGAGCACAGAAGATGGCGATGAGAAGAAAAACGTATAAGCAAATTGTAAGAAATTTTAAAAAGAAAATGTAAGCAACATTAAGGAATGATTCGTTGTGTTGTGAGGAGGAAATAAAACGTCGGTGAACCTTTGCCCTTCTGACACAGTTGCGAGCCCAATTGTCCGAAGAGCTCACCTCGCCGGGTTATCCAAAGAGAGAAAGAGATAAAGTATGCCTTTAATTAAATTTACTTAACTGTTCGGTGCCAAATGCGGCTCGGCACATCCACACTGAATATCCACCAATCTTCTTCCTCTTCTTCTGCTGCTTTTTCTTCAACTTCCCCCATCCATTCGAGTGTTGATTTAATTGAGCCATTTCGAGATGCCGCATAATATGTAATATAAATAAACACTCCTCAATATTTTCGCTCGCCGCATCCAAGAGTCCTTTAATAATATTAATAATAAAATCCAGCATTTCCATACAAGTAATCATTACAAACAATAGTTTATTTACAAAATTACATGATTTCCAGAAGCATTCGTTTATATGAAACGTGAAGATTTATCTTCTTAACTATAAATAAACTTTAATCCTGTTTTTTACTTTCTACTTCTTAAGTAAAGGATTAAAAGGCTTTAAAGTGCACTAAAATAATAGTAGATGCGACCGTCCAACGACCTGGCACCTCTCCACTTCACCTCCGGCGCGCCAATTTACTATAAATTTGCATAACGTTTAATGTTTTAACAACGGTTTAATGCAATCTCTTTCTCTCTCTCACTCGCATCCACACACTCCAGCAGACTCTAAACACTAATTCCATTAAAAACCATCCAACACATAATCACAATATAAATTCAAAGAAAAGAAATAATCGTACACAAGTAAGATAGTGACGAAGAAACGTCAAAATTTTAATTGAAACATATCAATTTTCAATGTTGTTGTTGTTAAATAACTTATCTCTCGAGGAAACTAACTTTGTATAGATTTTCAAGTAGTCTGTGTGTGCGTTGAAGGAGAATTCTTAGCATTCAGGTGATTACATTGTTGGTGCTTTCATGGTCGGTGGGATAGATCGAAGCGTAAATTTAATGCTGCGCTTTTCAAATAATGAAACGCGCCGGAAAAACTGAAGGAATGAATTGCACGCGATTTGCGGTAGCGGTTTCCATGGACTACCGGCCATAAATCAGTTTTCGAACTGAACTCGAACTCAATGTTTTTTTTTCTTTCGTTCGTCCGCACTTTCTTCGCTATCTCCGCTTCCTTCTTCGTTCGTTGCTCGAGCTCAAGCGGTATTTATAAACAATTACGATTTTCATAGCTTACGTCCATCGGATCATGGAAATCGTGAACTTTGTTAGCCGACGATTTATGCCTGGGTCTTCGTGGAAATCTGTGTGTGCATCGATCATCTCTCTTCTTTCTCTTCAGACGCGTTGGGAAGCTGCGTGCGTTCGATAGGGAGAGAGAGAAGAGAAGAAGACGACGATGGGGACCTCGACTTCTTCATCTCGTTTCCTCTTCAAAGCACGGTTCTTGCAGTAAATAAAGGCGCGATGCTGCGGTGGCGTTGCTGCCCTGCCGGCGGCCAATTCATCTCATCACAAATAGACCGTCCATTACGGCATCAAATGTCATGTAAATGTGCAACACTCGGTATAACATCCACGGGCGTGGCAACAAAAGTGACACAGGCTTAGGTTCCGGCACTGTTTCTCACGCAACCTTCATCATCAACATCTCTTCTCTTCATTCGCCCAATGCTTCTTGCATTGCTGTTGTTGTTGTTGTTATTCCTGCTGCTTCTGTTGATGCAACAACAACAACTACAGGCAACAACAGTAGACGCCAGCTTCTGTTGCTGCTCGGGAAGATAGCGGTAACGAAAGAGGAAAGAAAAAAGGGTGTCTCAGTCAAAGTCGTCATGGCGAAGAGAGCTAGCAGAAGACGAAGGCCGGGGCACAAAAATAATTACCGCATACACGGCCTCATCAATAAATTGCTCGTTTTGTATATATATATATGCAAGCAACAGACAGAATACAGTTAACCATAGATTCGCATCGAAGAGTTATGAATTTCACTCAAGCTTCGGCCGCAAATTAAATTCTTACGTAAACTCCATCCGCTCGTTTCACGAAGAAGTTATAAATAAACGCACCGCATTTATTATAACTATTTATAGCCGCTCCGTAATTAATTTATCATAATTTTCGCACAAACACGATCACCGTTTTCTCCTTCTAACAAATTAAGACCAAAGATTTGCACCTTCTTGTCCTTGGGAAACCTATCACGAATTACACAATGTTTTCTTCTTTCTAATTTACGTTGTTGTTGCTACTACTTAAGAAATTCACAATTCAATACAAGTTATCCAAAAATATTATTGACCCACCCTAAAAGAATATCGAATGTCTCGAAAGAGAGAGATAAATCTTGAGCCGCGTAGGACGAACATCCACGTAGGCGTTTTATAAACATAGGTCAGGATGTTACGATGTCTCGATTTCAATGTAAGCTTCGAGAGGATTTGATCAACAAAATAAAAAAAAACGTATTGAACTAGAAAAACAAATGTAACTTACCTCAACAAATATATACACAATTTACCTTCTTACCTTAACCATTAACAAAAACTTAACTGAAAATTCAATAATATAAATGGAGGAGTGTAGAGTGTAAGGTTTCTGTTTTTCAAAATGCGATTACTAAGAAATATACATTTTATTATCATTTTGTTCTCGTTACTTCTCGTTTCTCACTTTCATCATCATCATCATCATCATCAACATTTTAAAATAATAATAATATTAAGATAACGAACGAAAACTTTTCGAAATTTTTTTTCCTGAGCAAATCAAATATTATTGTTTTTTTAAAAATTACACGAAAAATATGATATTTAAAAATCCAAATTAAATATATATATATATATATATATAAGAATGAATTGAATAACAAGAAGGAAACAAATGAAAAATAAAATAAAAACACTAATACTATAAAGAATAATAATAATAATAATAATAATAAAGAAGATAGCCGGATGGCACAATTGAGCTAATATGAAACATAGTTGCTTATTATATATCATTTTATAATAAGTACATACAAAAAAAAAGAGTAATAGTAATAAAGTAAAGAATTGATAAAATATATGTGTTTGTGTGTGTGTTTATATATGTATAAGAGCAATGATAAAAAATAATTATTTTCTATAATATATGTATAAATGAACTTCTTCTTTTTTTTTTTATATAATATAAATCAAGGAAAATACAATAATTATATAAACTTAATAAAAACAAATGTACAAATGTGAGAGGAGTTTCATAATAATATTTATATATAATATATATATATAATGCATACACGAACGTTATGCAGCGTAAAATTAAGTAAAAAATATAATAAACGAATAATAGTAATTAGTTGTTAAGATTCTCTGATTTTTCTTTCGAATTTTGTTGTTTTTGTTGTTGTTGTTGCCAGGATATAAAATGTAGTGTAGAGATGGCGTGTTGTTAGGTAAGATTATTTCGAGATGCTGCTTGAACGGACGTTGTTGTCATTTGCTGGAATGCAGATTCACAACCGAGAGAGTTGAAATAATAATCAGGCAGGAGAGTTGACACTGAAGAATATGTGTGCAGAAAACCCACATGGAAACGACCGTCCTACGTGCACGCAGACTTTGCTGTGTGTACAACATCGAAATGCGACAACACCATTTTACCATACGTATTTTTCTTTTCTTTTTCGTTTCAACATTGATTTGACTACAACAAAAAATTTTGTTTTGCATATGGGAGAGAGTTGGGAGGAGATGTCAGAAGGTGGATCCTTCCGTTTTGTTTGTTTGATTTTTAACATTTGCGGAGACACACATTTAAGACCTATAAATGAAACTTGAATGGTGACGGTTAGTAAGTCTTGTTGAAGGGAAAGACGCCGTTTGATTGATGGACTTACCCGTAATTCAGTGGTGGTGAGGTCCAAGGGCCGATGCACTCGAATAGTTGTTGTTGTTTTTTTTTTGTTTAAGCGAAGTATTTTTGGGGACGGCTCAACCAAGGCCTGCCCATTCCAGGAATTTGGGCACCTCCTGCACGGGAACGTCGCGCGCCAGAGCTTTCACCCGCAAGTTGCGATCTTCGGTCAGCAGGACGACCTCTCTGTGTAACTTCCTAGGTCCACCTTTTTTTTTTGATCAAATGAGAGTTAGATGCTGGTTTTTGGGAAGAGTAAAAGAGACACTTACCAGGTACGTGCTCCACTGTGCCTCTGCAAAGGGTCATGCATGTGGCAAGTATCCTATCGTCATTGGTCATTGCGGCATCGACGACAGTGTCGTCTTCCTTCGTAAAGACCGTCGACGCTAGGAACGTTCCCTTGGTTGTGATGCACTTGACTCCCGCATGCTTCGTGGATAGGAACTCAAGTGCTTGCTTGGAGAATTCGGCGACTTTAGCGGCGTGCGTTGGGTCGACGCTCCTGGGCGAGCAGCCGACCGTCCGCAGACCCTTCGCTAAACCTTCCAATTCATTTAACACTTCAGAAGAAAAATAAACGAATTAGTCACATAATTATTAATCTATTGCAGGATAGTTACCAACTACCGGGACCGTGAGCGTGTACACGTTGGACGAGGCGATTTTCTTCAGCATTCCTAAATAATCGATGAAACAGTTGGTGTCAGGCACAAGGTTTTTGGGCTTCACGACGATGTGAACGCTGATCGCGCCCGACTGCAGGATTTTCTGCAAACAAAAAACATACAGTCAAATGAATTTCCATCATTTTCGATTCGCAGATGATTTTCAATTGCGGCAAACAACCGTGAGAACATCCTGCATCATAATCATCCTCTTTCTCCGCCTCTCAACTGGTCTCAAGAGACAAGGCGATCGCGCGAAATTGATTCCGCGTGAAATTCACTAATTATTATAAATCACCTCTTGGTGACTGAACGTGTCCTAACCCATTCCCCCCCCCCTCTTCATTCACCGAGCGTGAGCTGTGCGTAAATCATGGAAAATATTATATTATAAATCGTGTTTGGCTGCGTTTATGCTAATTTCTTTATTAGTTCTGCGAAGAACGATGCCGGCCACCACCACCATCATCATCATCAACCTGGGATCGTTATTATGTAATCCGAAGAGATTTCACCCCGAATTAACGAAACGCAAGAAAAGCAGGAAGACGCTCTCTACCATTAGCATACAACACAACCGGATCATTTCCATCGCCACATATTTAATTAATCTTAAACCATACGTTTTCAATAATAACAGTCTTCGCAAACGCAGACAGTTCCTGCATTATTACCAATTACAATTTTTAATACTTTTTCGGTTTATTATTATTTTCATTGTTCGGATCTTTCGGAAAGATTGCAAGAGTTGGAATTTGAAGGAGGAAACGTTTCGAAGTTCGTGCGTGCTACTTTTTTTTTCCTTCTACTACTTCTTCTGCACTGTTAGTGTGTGTGTGTGTTGTGATGGAAGCGATAATAGCGTGAATAGTGAACGGCGGAAGCTGCTCACATTCAAATCTGCACTAAACAACATTAAGCTTTATTATTGTTCTCGACACGAACCGCATATGCTCCAGCTCCAGCTTTTCCAGCGAAATATAATAGAACGAAAGACGGATTATCGCGTCGCGCAATACACTTAAGATTTCCACCATTCCATGCACAGATAACAACAAACATTTACTACATCCGAAAATTTGAATTCTCACTGCTTACACTCACAAGAAATGATATTAAAACGCAATAAAATGCATGCATCCCCTGGAATTTCAATACTACATGAATTATTGAATATATCGTGCAAACTCTTCGCATTTTCCCAAGATCCATTTAAGACTGCTCCACGTACATTTCATATAATTCACACAATAAATATAAAAAACATCATTTAATAATTATCTAATTAAATCGCTAATGTTTAGTGTAATTTTCACGATAATTACTACCGAATAATTAATTCTTTATACTTAAATCTCTTAAATTTTAATTGGCTTTTTCTTGAAATGATTGATGGAAGAAGTGAAATAATTACAACATTTAATGCCCACTAATAACAGGCGCACGGCTTTCGGGCACTGCACGCCCGCAGCGTTTATGAAACCCGATATTTTCTTATTAGAGTTGATGATCAAAAGCATATTCGAGGCAATCCGATTAATATGATCGCCACGTTAATCTGTAACGGACAAACAATTTCATTTCGATGTTGATTTTAATCGAATAATTACATTTACAACCAATAAAATTATTTCTCTGAAAATTAATTTATTCGATTACTAGAAGTTTTTAAGCAAATGTTAGATAATTAATTATTAACAGCAGTTTTTAGAATACAATTGGATGTTTGTTTGAGAAGAATGTTTAGAGAATCGTTAGAAATTAATAAGTACTTCTCTCAATTGAGTTATTGCACGATTTAGTTGAATGATAAAGATCGAGTCGGATGGAGGGAAAACTAATAATTAAAATATGTATTGCCTGGTGGTAATGGGCATGACCTTATAGAGGCGTCCGAGCACAATTTGCACGGAACGCAAAGAATGTGCTTCTTTCTATCTCTCTTCATTTTACCTCTCGCACCTCTTCGTGTTGTTGCTGCTGCTGTTGTTGCTGTTAGCTTCTTTTTCGAGTTTGATCCAGTTCTTATTATTCAGTAAGTCAAGGCGACGGACAAATCGCCGGGCATTTCTCTACGTCTTCCGAGCGCGCATGTAATTATTTTTTGATTTTTTTTCTTTTTTTCTGCAACCGTGGGAAAGGCGCGTAGGTGTGTGGATAATTTATTTATTGCGACGCTGGTTCATTTGGCCGATGGCCAAGAGGCTGCGTAACAACAATGCGGCGTCTTCCGGTCTCAATTTTACCGAGAATTCATTCGGTTTCGTATGTGATGTAATTGAGTAATTGTTCGAGCGAGCTGCTGCAGCAACTCATACCTCGAGCCTTAGCAGACTTCTTGTTGTTACTGCTGCTTGCTCTTCGACGTCCGCAAGTCCAATCGGTTCGTAGAAAGGACATCAAACCAACAGAGCAACCACAATGGCTCAACAATGGGAGCTCAACTGCGGACGTAATCGATAGGGAGAGGCGTGCATGCATGCATGTGAGTGTTTGTCTTAAGCGCCATGTGGTTACGCTGCGACGCCACCTCGGAAAGCTGCAATATAGTGTGATAGCGCAGAGTACGCATTTCTTCTCTTCGCTAGATCCAACCATCCTCCTCCTTGTGTGTACGTATGCAAGCTGCACATTTATGCGCTGCATTTCCAGACGGTTTTTACCGTTAGCAGTAAACTACCCGCTTTCGTCGTTACTCTCCTGACGGAGATTACATTTAGCTCTCTGATAATGTATTATATTATACGGCATTATATATAAACTGGATTTTATCGCGCGTTTCGCTCGATCAAATTAATTAAAAGGAACGGACCGAAGCCATTAACGAATGTCATTTCCTTAATTCGTTAATGGGATCTCGCACTGTCCACATCCCACTACTATAACTAAAACAACAACAACAACAACTATTACTTCAACAAGTACGATTTTTCGGAAAACGCAATCTGCATAACCCGCATCTCTCACCAACTTCTTCCTCTTCCCAGGTGGACTACGCTCGGCTCATTTTTTTTTTGTTTCTCTCTACTTCTAATTTATTCACTGTTGCGGAATTCCGTTTCACAGTTAATCCCAGCCGGATGGATTTTATCAAATATGAACGCGCCCGAGATCTAGAGGGACGACGACAGCCTTCTGCCTCAGCCAGAAAGAAACGGTTGTTTCATATCCAGTTTAACACACAAAAAAATAGGTTTTTAGTTCAAATCATGCAACAAATGCTAATCATTAACTTGCATACTGAAAGTGAATTTTTAATAATCTTTCAATTAAAAGTAGACAGTAAGAAACAAAATGGACAATTCTACGTTGTTTTGTTTTTCTTCTTCTTCTCAAGTAACTCAAGAAGTAATTCAAGAAGGGCATTGTGTTTACGGCGAAGTGTCGGATTTAATTGCGGCGGGAAAACTCGTCGTGGCGTAATTTATGAAATTCATGTGATTATCAACGGCATCTCCGTAAAACAATAATTCTTAGTGAGCATTTAATATAAAATATAAGTAGCAGAGCGTGCAATTAATGTAATTCATAATAGTGATTAAATGCGAAAACCTTGAGAGAAGAGAAACACGGCGTGCGATCAATTTTTCATGAAATTTTCATGAAAGTAATGGGCCTATAAAAAATTACGCTCCGCGATGATGCTCTCCTCTAAAATTATAATATTCGTATGATTACGGTCATGTCCTGCAGCCTTTACGGCTGGACGATAAGAATCCAGGATCAGCAGACTGTGAGAGAACAGAGCCTTCTCCTCCTCCTCCTCATCTTTTTTTTTTGTGGACCGTAAATATTTCATTATTCCATTATTACCTGCAGTTTCTGACTCGCGATACGACGATAAAATCGATCTTTTTTTTCCAGGGCCAATCGCGTTCACATGGAATTTAGGATGTTGCAGTGAAAAAGAGAACAGCTTTAATGGAATAACAACCTCTAGGTGTGTTCAGGTGTTCCGAGTATCGCCTCTACAATTCATTTAAATTTCTTAAGAAACTGCACAAGCAGACTGTTTTTCATTCCAACTTAAAAATTCTAACACTTCTTGCAATCTACTACTACTGTTTTTAGTTATTTTGAAGACAAAAAAATAGTAATGATTAGCATTGACAAAATATAGAGATTTATGGAGCATTAGAGGAAATTTGTTGTAAATGAAATCGAGTTTTACGAGGTCTTTGATTGGTTCAAATTTATGCCCCATACCTTATTACCTTTTGCCAGGAGTGCTTATTACATAAAACCATTTAATGTATCTCCTTATATATATTATATTTATGATACAATAAAGTCAATGACTCTAGTTAAAACGCGAGCAAGTGGAGTGCCTGAAACGGCTGAGCGGAATCCTGCAGATAATCTATCAGCAAACACAAGTAATTATAGTAAAACGTAATATAATAATGTTAAAAATTGATTCCAAGTCCTTAAATTAATGTGTTCTTGTTGTATTTATAATCTTGGATATTATAATTATATTTTTTTCAATTTCATCATCGATATTAATTTAATTGCAATAGAGATTATCTGCAAAATGGTTTAATGGAAGGAGTCATTTTGTAGCTGATCATGAGAGGTCGGTCTTCAATATATCATGAGAATCAGTGTATGATCTTAAATTTAGCAAATTGAGAGGTGGGCGAAAGATATGCAAAAAAAAAAATAATAATAATACTAAGAGAGTAGAGGGATCTTACCTGGACGGTCTGACGGTGTAGTTCTTGGTCACGGTGTCGCTTCTCCAGCTCGACTTTTCGGGTCAACAATTCCTGGATCTCGGTCGGTTGAACGCAGTGTTTGTCTTGAAGGCGCGGCTCGGCGCCATCCTCCTCTTCCTCGCTGAAACTCTCCACCAGCTCGCCCTGAAATGCGAACATAAATAACGAATAAATAAATTTAAAAAAAGTGTGTGTGTGTAAGAGAGAAAAGAATTAAGGATCGAGAACAGAACAAAAGGAAGATCCCGACTAGAATTTGGGTTTTTTTCGTGTCTTCGTCTTACCAATTCGGGCGGCGTGTTCGGCGAACTGCGCTGCGCCGTCGTGCATACCACCGACACGTATTCCCTGAAGTCGTTCTGGTACTCGAGCTTCAGGACCGGCGGCTCCAATCCGCATAGAAACACGGTGCCAAAGAACAGCAATTTGTCCAGTCTCTGTACGAACTGCGCTGTCTCCGAGTCGAGGTCCTTTGGCACGTAGGTCGGGTCCTGCTCGTTGCAGAGGAGCGGAGTGAAGCCGCATAGCGCTGCATCCTCGGGCAGCCTCACCTGATCGTAACCTAAACAACAAAGGAACAAAAATAGTTGAACGGAGGTATAACGAAGAAAAAGACGAAGGGGCATTCGGTCGGACTTCTTTTGGAGAGAAGGACCCAATTAAAATTCCCCGTGCGAAACGCAATCTGTGTAAATCATTGCCGGGGCGCATATAAAGCGAAAATTTATAAATAATGAAATCGAACGAGGATCAAACCCCCCCTCGAATCCCCCCGCCGTACGTTTTCTATCCTCTTTGACCCTTGGCAACAGACTACCGAAAACCTCGAAGCACTCCGATGAATTTAAACTGCACCAATTAAAGCTTCTTCGCAAAATCTTCAATCAGAAAACGCAAGACCACGCGATTCATTTTTACAATCTCATACCATCAAATATCACAGTTTCAAATCTGTACCACCAGTAGAAATTACGGAATTTACAATGTTCGCACATTTTCATCAAACAATTGTATGGAAAAGAAAAGAAAAAAGGTTTCGAAGGTTTAACGAAGACTCAAGGGGGCTTTATAACCGTGCTTCGCAATTGTTTTACGAGGTCTCTCATTAGGTCAGATTGCGTTCCCGTAACTATTATCTTTGCCCGCAGTGTTTAATGCATACACAGAGCCGTACGTAATCTCCCATTATATCATTTTTATTGACGTCATGAAGTCGATGATGGTAATCACTTATATACTTAAAGCTTTTAGGACGCCCGTAATTGGTGGAGAGAACGGCTCTCCAGGCGAAATACATTTCGATTCAATTGGAAGACGGACAATATTGCTTGCATTTACTGGAGCAAAAAAAAATTAAGAGATTCGAATTGCCATCACCGTTATCAATATTTGCTACAACAGTTAATAAAATTATAACAATGTTGTTCTTGTTATTATATGTTAATATTATTAAAAATGAATTAAGTAAAACTATTTGCATTATAATATGTTAACTTTTGTTGCATTTAAGATTTGAATATATTAAAAATGATCGGTTTTTTCAGCTTCTAGATTGGAGATTCGGATCAAGAATGTAATGAAATAACCGATATCAATGGGTACGTGATCTGAATGGGGGATGGCAGATGGCTTCACAATTAATATTCATTTAATGAAAATCCCCATTTTATGCGGGGTGCGACGGATCATCAAACTGAATTATGAAATGAGGCGTATTAATTTCGGATTTTGGTTACGTGACTGCCAGGAGCAGATGGCCTCGACACATCCACTCGATGCCAACCGACAACGCCACTTCTCTCCTCTCCACTCCGCCCTTCTGGTCTGCGGATGCAGCAGCTACCAACCACTCTGAGGAGGGAAGGAGGATGAGGAGGAGGTGGATGTTGGTGGTGAATCATGGACTACGATAATGCAAAATCAATTGAGCTCTCTCACCTTCCTGGGGCTCGCGCAAGAACGACGCCTGAATACTGATGTCGAATTTATCTAATTGATTTATGAGAGCCGCTAATCTCGTCCAGGCATCGTCGCCGGTCGGCCTGTTGGCAGAATAATAAAAATTAATTAGCCGCGGTTAATTGGAAGGCGACGCTGCATTAGGAGAGGAAAGGACGGAAAGGAAGGTCGTCCTTTCCTGCCCACTCACCCGACTCTGAAGTCCTGCGTGGACGGCGGCGGATTCCAGATCCTGCTGTGACAGAGCATCCAGTCGCACCATATCTTGATGGAGGGCAGAAGCTCGTGCACGTCCTGCGGGATCACGCTCATAATAGCAGGAGAACTATGGACGCAATCTTTGAGGAGTGAAACGCACTTCTCCAATATCAGACTGAACATTTGCAGGGACACGACGAGCGCCCTTTCCTGCAGTTCCGATGTGTAGCCGGACTGCAATTGAGGATCTGAAACAAACATCATCAAATTATAGCTATATTTATTTTAAATGCAGTTAAAATTATAGTAAAATCAAACAGTAATCAATACCGAATGTCCATTATAGAAATTGATAAGATACTGCAATAATTGTTCATAAATAGTTTGGATGTAATTCCAATCGGAGACGAACGCAATGCAACGAAGAATTTAGCATTTTCTAGTAAATTATTCGCCTCCTCTCTTCTGTCCCTCAGAAGACAGAGGAATGCGAAGTTTGTGCAAACATCGCTGCTCGCCGTTTTGTGCCAGCAATTAACGCGTCTCATCTTTAGCATTTCATTTCCATTTATTTTTCCTCTTCTACCCAATCCTTCCTTTTCTTTTCTTTTTTGCATCCGCACATCCTCTCCTGCATCTGTTGTGCATTAGCACGGTCAAGTTCATGATTGCGGCAATGGCGAGCGAGGAGTGACAAGGCCGCCAGGAATACACGAACCAGTCATTTCGCAACGCAAAATCGGTTTATTAATGAACACAACGCATGCATGCAGATCGTTGTTATTTCCATCATTTTGTACATAATCGAAGGAATAAAATGCGGAGAATGCGAGTGAAAGTTTTGAAGAGGCAACGAAGACTCGTTCTCTTTTATTTTGGTCGATGTTATTGTTACAAAAGAACGAAGTGACGATGACCCCCTGCGAGCGACGGCTCGGAACGACACGAAGATAAGGAGTAGGTGCAGAAGATGATGGCGTGGTGGTGGTGGTGATGAAGAAGCAAAGGAGGATAAAGAAGGAGAGTGCGTGGAATTACCGAGAGAGGTGTAATGAGAGCAAAGTGAAGAAACGACCTCGTAAGAGCAGCTAGATCGGCCAACGATCGGCCTTGAAACAGCCTTGCGATGGGGGGTCAAACGCGGTTACGAAGCCCAGAAGGGGTTGCACATTTCTGCGGCTCCTTTTCTAATGCACGCCGCAACAGCAGCAGCAGGACCGACGACCGCGAAGGCGAGGTGGTGGTGGAGGAGGAGGAGGAGGCATCTTCCTCCATCCTTCCTCTCGCGCAGATCCTATTTATAATTTTGCAAAATGCGTCCGTGTCCATATTAAATAATTATCGAAGGTAAAAATAGATCGTATAGAGTGTACGTAGTCTCTTCTTCAACAGCGTAGCCTCTTCTTATGCTCCTTGTTGCTGCTGCTGCTGTTGGTCTCTTTTCCACACTCGCCGTGCATGTGTATTGCTGATGGCAAATTGAGTTGGCTAATGAGGCCCGTAGCGGAGGTCAGTCGGCGCCAGCAATGGTATGCTTAATAATTACAACTCTTCTCCGTCTAACGGGCCACTGCACCAACAACAACAACAACGACGACGAAGCATACGTACGTATCCAATCCATCCAACTACACAAGAGACACCACCATCAAACCGAAAGGCAACCAGCGAACCGAATCGAACTGAACAGAACGACGTGCAGAAATACAATTCCAGCAGAGGACGAGATTCGAAGAAGTCCATCCCAAATGAAAATCAATACGGCATGAAGAGAAAAAGAGCAACGAAACGGCGACCTGCATTCCGGTGTGAGTCAACGATAATCAGGGAATATCCAGCAATAAAAAAAAAACACGACACTCTGCAGGGACAATTTGCAGAAGTCCTTTCGAGAATTCACACTCATCTCTGAAAAGCCCAACATTATTTTTTTTCGCAGAACACAACCGAAATACCCCATCATAAAATATCGGAAGATCATTCACCTCGACCAAATTACAAATTTATTACTCAACAACAGAAAATTTCCAAAGAATAAGTTTACTTATAAATATATCAATATTTCAATTACTCAAACATTTAGTGCAAACATCTAGCAATGAAGAAACAAACTACTTTTTTTTGATAATGATTAAATAATTAATAAAGTTTTCCCATAATGTTGATTAATAAAAAAAATTAAAACTTAACTTTATAATACGAATTGAACAAACGATTATTCCTAACAGGTGGTCCAAACAGCACCTTTGTCAGATGGAGAAACCCATATGGATTATACCAGACATTTCAGAAACGCTTTTGTTCAATTAGAAACACGCCGGGGTGCACGTTTTGGACCACCTGGAATAAATTGATAAAGAAAAAGACACACATTCTCACGTTACATACAATTCACACACACATTTCAATTTGTATAAATTAATTAATTACATCATCTTAGTCGAAACAAAGATGATTTACTAGTCTTTATATGTAAATACGAAATTTACGTAACAAAATGCCAATCAATGATACGGAATTACTTGGAAATTAGTAGAATTTCATTTGCAATGATTTGATGAAATATAAAATAATACAAGTATAAAACGTACATTTCTATATATAATTATTAGCTGTTTGTTAAACCACCGACAATTTAATATATTAAGATAATACAAAAAAATATATAATTTGTGGTCTATATCGTGAGGATTTCCTCAACGCAACGGATAATTATTGCGCGGAATGCCTTGCGTTTAAATTAATTAACGGTACGAAATTTTTTGGCCAGTCACCAAAATTGATAGTTTCGCGGAAACGTTTTTCTTCCTCCCCGACTACTTCTTCTCATTACCAATTCATCTCCTTCTCTCTCTTAATTTCTGGTTGCTGCTGTTGTTTGTAGCTGGGTATCATCAAGCGGATCAAACGCAAGTGATTAACCGAAATGAAATGAAGAAAAAAAAAAGAGACGAGTAAATGGCATTCGTTTCGATAATTGGCCGGGCGGGTTGGATGGATGTTCGTTCACCTCCAAGAAACGACCTTCCCAAGGAGACTCTCTTCATTGTTTTTTTGGAAGAAAGACGTAATAATGATCACGGTACACGAAGAAATATAATAGCGTTTTTACTATTTCCAAAAACGAAACGAAAGAAGTCCAAACCTATTGGTATTCCGAATTTCCACTCTCCTCCAACACGAAACGCGGTTTTCGTCGTACACAGTACAAACAGTTACGAGCTGCGTATCTAATTATCCATTAATGGGAGACCGCTCGTTACGCAATCGCTCAGAATCGAACGGAATGGCTGAGATGAAGATGAAGAGAAGAGAAGAGAAGAGAGAAAAAAGCAACAACCTCAAGAACAACAGGAAGAGAGGCAAAGGTGTGTGTTTGTGTATACGGAATTGGCTCTCTCTCTATGCTCGCTGCACAAACACAAACAGGAATTTTTGTTTATCATTTTACCTCCATCTAGCATTTACGCGTTCCTCCGCCATTCTTTTCCTCTCTTCTTTTCACATGCAAACCATTCATTCCCCCGCGCTTCTTATTATTATTTCATTTTTTTTATTTCCTTATAAAATTTCGTTTCAATTGCCACGAAATAGAGATGTACCGTAAGTCGATTACATAATTTCGTGTGTGTGTGTGTCCGCATGCACGGACGTCTCTTATTATCAAATATGGAAAAGATGTGCATTCGCTAGAGAATAAAAGCAAAAGTTCTAAACCATTTTCACTCGCGCCGATGTAAATAATTATGCATACGTTATCAAATTGCAAGATTCGTAATGATTGAATGAATGATATTACAGCGAATCCAATAGGAAAACAAACTAAAAATAACAATTAAAAAGAGCTAATTATAGCAATGAAACTGTTGTGTCCAACCATTATTATTATAATTGTTATTGTTAATATAGTGTATTAACGAACTGGAGACTTCCACGGCGTCTCTTAGTCGCATTATTATATAAACATATACATCAGCATGAAGGAATCTCTACCAGCGTGAACATTCCCATCGATACTCCTGTACCTTTACTCCGAATTCAAGTCCTTATTATAAACACATAATGATCATTACAGAATTAACTTTGTAACTAGAATAAGTATTTAGAATTAGTCTCAGTAAAACGCTAACATGACGAGCATAGTCTCATAAAAACCTAAGATGAGCATAGTCTTAGTCAATCTTTTAAAAGTATCTACATTATCTTGGAAACCAATTGAATTACTTAATTCCTACAACTGAGACTCCGCAACGACAATATTGTCCACTGTGTCCAGAATTCCATCCTTGGACACGTACATTTCTGGACGATACGAACAGCAAAAGTGTTAAATGTCAAATTTAATATCAAAATTGAATTACCGTAATAATATTCAGTTACGTAGCTCTTTTTTTCTTGTCCTATCCATATACGACGAAATGAAGAGAGAGAAAAAAACCTGCAGAAGAGATAATTGGAAAGCAATTTGCAATTTGCTAAAGAAGAAATATTTACAATTTAACAATTTTCGCCAGGTTCATCGCACTCGAAAATCCGGTGCAAAATTCTATCCATTATCCTTCAGCAGTTAATTGCATAATTGAAAATAGCATTAAAAAAAGCTTTAATTCTACCTTCCCCAATATACCATAAACGTATGCTGTGGCTTTGCAAATGTACAGTTCTAATTAAATTTAATATCGCCAAAAATTGGTTCCTCTTAAATAGCAATTTAACGCCATTTACGAACTCGATTATTATTTTTTCTATTACGAAATAAAAAAAAAATAATAATAATAACAGCGTTTATATTTGGAGCGACTGTTAGAAGTGGCGAGATTCTTGGAAAGTTGAGACTTGTGGATTCCCCAGTAATAAATCAATCGATACGATTCAATTAATAATGGGAGCAAAGGCCACAGGAATTACCAGCGTCCAGTTCACTGATTGAATGATTTCAAAGAAGACATACATTAAGAAATTGATTAATTTACATTACTCATTATATACATTGTACAATAGAAGACCACAAAATATATCAAAAATTCGAGAAACTTATTATGAAATTTGAATATTTCTCTATTAGTTGATTATACAAGATGCAAAAAAAAAACTCACATAATTTGGTTACATACACAATCATCTTAATGTGATTATAATTATACGTTAAGTCCTTTTTAATATAATTAAGATAAGATTAACGTAAAAGCTTATTCACGAAAATATTGAGAGAGAGAAAGAGGAAAAAAATCACGCATTCATTGAATACGAAAGGATACATAATTGGATCAATCAATGACAAAATTATACGGCAGCATGATTAACAGAATCAGAAGACCCCCGAGGCTTGTAAACACAAGAAACCAGAAAACTTTGACACAGTTATTTCATGTTTGTGTTTGTTTGTTTTTTTCTTTAGTTCGGTCGATTTCCTCGATGAAGGAGGACAGGTGCTTTGGTTCAGTTTTATTTCATTCTTTCTTCCTCTCCTTCGTTCGCTGTTACGGAATCTCCACGCAGTTATCTTAATCCCGAACGAGTGGGCGAAGTAAACTTATTGAAACGTGGTAGTCCTTGGCACCGAAACAAAACAAAAAATCAAAACGGGAATTGGCGAGCGAGATGATTTGAGAAAAACGAGAAGAAAAGGAGACAAGTGTTAAAGCATTCAATTAAGAATTAATATGTAAATAATAAGAACAAGAGTCAGGTGCATTACGTGATTACACGATTCCCAAAGATACAACAAAAATCTATAGGTTTTTACTTCTGTTTTTTTTTTACTTTCGTTCTGGAGACGCAAACAGCCGTGGAAGAAAGAAAGAGTGAGATTATGGACGCACGCCACGCACGGAAAATTCATCTAATTAGAGTGCCTACGTTAATTACGTAATCCACACCGCGCTAATTGCCCGCTAATTTTCGGAGAGGATGGATGAATTGCACGCCCGCCGCTCGGATCGCGCTCTACCGAGAAAAATGAGTCTTCTTTGAAATGGTAAGACCCAACGAAAAGCAGAACTTAATTGATGAATTCCAGAAGAAAACGCGCTAATTAATGCTCATCGAGAATTAATTGATGCTTATCAATATTTCGCTCATTGAATGCAAAAGAACGAAACCAACTGAACATGTTATGATGATGATGTGAGCTGTGCAAATAATGCAACCAACTGGGACATGGAATTTCGCAAAAGTGATGCAGATGATGATGAGTTAAGAAGGGAAAAAGAGAAGAGGGAGGCAAATGGAAAGAGGAATTCTCTTCCCACACGAATTGTTGTTCCACGAACCCATCGAACCGCGAAAATGCGAGGAAAATTGCACGAAATCTTTTTTCCCATGTACGAAATTTAAATATTTATCGCACGGATCGGAATGCGATTGGAAAAATTTCAAAAAAAAAAAACTTAAGAAGGGAAATCTAAATCCGATGCATACACGCAGGATTTCCACGAAAAGTTGTTCACTTTCCAAAGGAATTAAAATATTCCACGCACATACAAAATTAGGATAAAATAGAAGAAAGTTTCAATATCGAATCAAATTTGCTGAGTATGTATGTAATCAACTGATCAGTAGCTAAAGAAAATCCATAGCCATTACATATATAACTTGCGTTGATCAGTTTCTATTTTCCTTTACAGATTTACATTTGTCGAAACTTTATTGCTTTGCAGAAATAACTTGTTAATTTGCAAAGGACGTACATGTAATTAACTTTTTATGATAGACACAGCAGCGATTTACACGATTTGCATATGCATATGTGCGGAGGGAATCGGTATAATTTGACGATTCTTGACGATACCGAAATGGTGGCACGCATCAATAGAGATCGAGGACAACTTTGACTAGAGACTCCGAGAAGAGGAGAATGAGAATAAAATTTACCGAAGCATTCTTTCACCCCTTACGTTTTTTTGTTGTTCGTATTCCTGTTTCTATTGGCGCAATTGCAAAATGGGCAGATATCGTACGCGACGTGACGTCGCAAATGAAATACTCGCATGGGCATTAGCATAAACCGGTCGGATATATATGCAAGATCTAAAATTATACTTTCCGAAGAACAAAAACTTGTTCACGTTAGGCCGATGGCTGTAAATAGACTCTCTCGTATACACACACACTCTGCTCCGCTGAATTCTTTACCATCTTACACACATACCCACATAAACGCATTCACCTTGCTGAAGGAAGGAAGAAAATGGTCCTTTCGACGGTTTCCTCGAAGCGAATGGAACAACGCGCTCTGCTATAGAAAAAAAAATATGTTTCATAACTATGCATAGGATAGGTGGCATCTGGCATATGGGACATGAGAGATGATGCTCTCCCAGTAAATTAACATCAAAAGACAAAACAAATGTTAATATTGAGACTAAATCAAATATGTAATAATTTATACGGAAATGAATAAATATAGAAACAGCTATGACTGTGGTTTCCTAAGATTAATGCATTTTATATTATCTTAATGACTAATTACGTTTGATAATGAAATTGTATATAAATCGCACTTAATCCCAATAGCGAACGCAGTAAGAAAACGTATCAACATGAACGCGATCATCTTGAGTTTGGCTTTGGCAACGGCGTTGGTCTGCGATGGCAGAATTCTCTCACCCTCTCAATTCCAGAAAGAGCTCAGAAGGAACAACGTTCCCGAATGGATGATACCCACCTGGACGTGCATCGCCGAGCACGAGTCCCATTTCGATACTGCTGCTTGGAACAGGCAGTCCGGCGATCACGGAATCTTGCAGATAAGTGAATTATATTGGTGCTATCCCCCTGGTAAGTGTGCAGTGGGAATCGAAGACGGAGACGAGAATTTTTGCATTTAATACGATGATTTGCAGGTAAAGGATGCGGCGTCAATTGCAACGCATTGCGAAACGACGATATAACGGACGACATAAAGTGTGCCATGCACGTATACAAGGAGACCAGCAAAATGAAGAAAAACGGCTTCTCTGCTTGGGTCACCTACAAATATTGCCATTAATTCGCTAAACATGTGCCTTTTTTTTTCTCAAAACAACTTATAATAATCATTACATTTTGAATAATTACATTTAGAAATCCTATATCAAATATATCTCTAAAGTCGTAGTTTTAATTTCATAAAAGATACCTACAGCAAAATCGTTCCACAGAGACCCACGAATGTTCTCAAAGGCATCAGTAGCTTCGTATATTGAAATTGATCTCATTGTTCATCTGGATTGCAATGTCAGTGTTAATAAATGTATTCTGCGCTTTAATGAAGTTGTGAAGTCTGAAATTACTGTATTCTGGTGCGAAGGCGGTGCCCATGCAAAGTGAGACGTTCAGAGAGTTGAAACCCAACAATTAAATATCTCGCGATATTTTTTCCATCTCGCAGAGAGAGAGACGTGCGCTTGCAGCGAAATAAGAATAACCCTTAGGCAAAAACGAGCAAGATAAGAGAAGATTGCAGAAAACTCGGTGGAAATTTCTATGAATAATAGTAGTAAAGCAAAGTGCAAATAATAAATTTAAATGCGCGCAAATGGAGGCTGATTGTGCGTAATCCCAGTGATTTGTCCGTTTTCGAAATAATGATGGGGCTGTCACTTATTGCGCGACCTTGCGCGAATAAAAATTAAGTGGAGGATGGCGAAGAGGTTTAAGAACAATGAAAAGAAACAAAGAGAAAGGGAAGACGATGATAAATAAATTTAAGAACAAAAATAAATAAATAAAGAAGAACAGAAGACGTTTTTACAAGTGGTGTTGATGATGGTGGTGGAGAGAAGATGAAGCATTCCATTTAATTTCTTCTCGAATGCTTCGTGCGGCGCGTAAAAAATAATTGAGTTCATTATCTTGGGGGTCTCTTCTCTTCTCTTCATCATCTTCTCCTCCTCTCTGCGGTGGTTGCTTCTGCTGCTGCATCTTCATGTTCTTCGTATTCGTTGTTTTCTGCAACTCCTCGCTGTTGGCTCTTCTTCTCAACTGAAATCGTTTCGAACGCACGCCAAACATCGACGTCCTCGGTTCGCACACACGTGATTATCGAAGAATTAAAGAATACAACCTTTTGTATCACCTCTCACAGGCTTCGCAGGTTCACAATGAACAACAATGATGACAAATCATAAAGAACTCGCGTACATCCAATAAAGATGTCTGGTAATGATGATTCGAATCCATGCTAAGCTTTAATTAATGATTAGAAGATCGATTGCATAACGCGCCTAACAGAAATCGTCCGGGCAATAGCAGTAAATTTAAAAGTAAAAGGAAAATACGTTTCATCCTTCGGAAGCAGAAAAAAGAAACAACAAAATTTAAAAAGAAAAACAAAGGGAAATGAAATCCCGTCTCTTTCGCAATGAAATTCCAAACTGTACAGAAGAGCACGACCGGCAGTAACGCCAATTTCGGTGAGACGATCTTGTAAGGGCAGACCCGTACTGGCGTGATTTATCCGGCGATCTCGCCTCGTACAGTTATCCTGCTGCTGTCCAATATTATTTATTTGAAGTACAACTTCTTTCCAGTCTAGTCTGTCTATATATATATAGTACGAAACCAGTGATCGCCAACCTTGAACTACACAAAACCGTAATTAGTCGAACAAGAAAATCATTTATTTGCTTTCAATAATTGGAATATGCATAATTAACAGAATTCGGTCAGAAGCAAAGATACATATTTGTTGCGGTTTGTTATGAGCGTATGCGTGTGCGTGTGTATGTCTTCCTTCCTCGGTAGTCTTGCGCTTCTCGGTTTCGTTTGCAGCGCGCAAATTCTGCGATGGTAAGTAAGTAAAAGAAAGACGATGGAAGACGCGTGGTGAAGAGAGAGAGACGGAGATAGAGCGAGCGAGAGATGATGGCTAAAAACGAAATGGAATTAAGTGTATTCCTAGTAATTTTAATGATCTATGAACCCATATAACTTTAACGACAGGTTAAAATACAGATAAATTAACATTTATGCATTCCTTTAATACAGTCTGTAAATAGAAGTCAATGTACTGTGCACACCGTGTTTAAACATGGGAAGGAGGCAGAATAATAACATGGCTTGCAGAAGAAGCAAAATCTACACACATGCACATGCACACACACCGAGAGGAGCATCATTATGGTATGTCAGTGTGTGCGTATACATAGTGAGAGAAGCGAGAAAAATAACTAATAAATATTAGACTTTCTTCCCTCTCGTTTTGCTCGTTTTTTCGGCATCCGTTTAGGACTTTTGTTAGGTACTTGTTAAAGAGAAGAAGAGGATACAGAAAAAAAAAAGTAAAAGGAAATGAGCTGAGTGTGTGTGTGTGTATGTATGAGCACGTGAAGGAGAGAACGAAACGCAGGAGGGAAAAAAACTGTCGGAGGAATTCGTTGGGCAAACACGCGCTCGGACTCTTCTGAAGAAGAGAGCAAATTGTCCAGTTAGATTCACAGTTTATTACATCTAACATATATGGCCATTAGCCACACCACAAAACCCAACACTTCTTCCATCTACTCCTTTATAAATATATATATACACATACGGTCTTACTTTTCCTTTTTTTTCTTCTTCTAACACGTTTTTAATAACATCCTCCATGCATGTGCAAGTGTTAATTTCCATTTCGCTTCTATTACTCCTCTCATTTTGTACAGATACCATTTGAAGACTTTCTTTCTTCGCTTAATAATAGCAGAGATCATTGCAGCATTTACTGCACCAAATATCGCAGTAGATGCGTTATTACATGAGACTCAACATTGTATATTCGTTTCTTCTGAGGTGATCCTTTTCGTCCGTCCGCAGCTTCGCATGCAGCTTTCAATATCCTGCGTGAATATTATTAGCAGGTGTTAATTAGGTCCGAGCCCGGATCAATTAAATTAGCATAAGCTGAACGCGAGACGTCGAAGAAGGAGGAGAAGAAGTCGACGGTCACGGAGGAAAAGAGGAACGCGCATTTTCCGAGCGCGTTTCTCGAGGAAAGGATGAGGAGAAGGTTCAGCGAACCTTCTCCTCATCCTTCCTCTGCTCTTGTGCCGAAGTTCACACACTCACACACCATCCGACCAAATCGTCGACGACGACGAAGAAGAAGGAGTGTTTCTTCGATCGTCGAAACTTCGCAGAACAACCCCCAAAGAAACACCAAAAGAAAAAAAATGATTTTATGCAATGCTCTAAGGTTCAGTGAACCTCGAGAGTTCAGAACCGAATACCACACCATCACCTCCTCCTGCTCACAGACACGGAGAAGAGCAACAAAAATAATAATCGTACGCCGAAAAATCGCTTTGGATTTTCGCCTTGTTGCCTGGAGTTGTGTTGCGCTGGAGAAGCGCGTGCGAACCGAAACCCGCTTATTTGCGATCGATAAATCAAAGAAGGAGGAGCAGTACCCCAAAAAATGCGAACCTCCTCCCAGCGCAAACCGAAATATTGTAATTAGGAATTAACAAAGGTGGAATTTATTCGGATTCCAATCTCTCTCTCTTCGATCCGTTCTAAGGCCATTGTCATGGACATACAACAAACCAAACGAACGAATAAAAAACGAATAGAGAAAAAGAGTGTAGTGTATATGCTGCTAGCTACAAGATCAGCTAAAGAAAAATAAGCAGAAGAAGAAGCAGCATCATTAATTACTTCTTCGTACAAAAAGAGAAGAACGAGCGGATAACAATTTCCTGTCTAAACGCTAATACAGTTATGCACATAAAAAAAAATGCGGAATATGTGAACAGATTTATTTCAGGCGAGGATACTTCAAATTATTTTACACGAGTCGTTGTTTTAAAAGTGTTCAACTCAATTGCGAACGGAATGTACCGTTCCATTTTGACTAAGAGAGAAGAAAAAAAAACAACAACCTTAATAAAATTATGTAATTGTACACGCAGTGATTATTTGTCTTTCAATTTCGTTTGCAAACATAACTTGTTTCAGCGAAGCTTACAGTACGGTTTATCCTATCAACAAAGTAATTTGCTACATTTGCTTGCTTTTTTCGTAGAAGCAAATAGAGTTGAGTTGGTGAAGGAGAGGATCAGGGATTATGTATGTGGCACGCAGTGGAAATGTAATAATTCTTGTTCGGGATGGCTTTTTAGATGGCGAGAGCCACCCAGGTTGCGAAATCAGGTGGAGAAGAAACGAGGCTCACGATAATATATATAATGCAATTCAAACGAAATAAAATGTGGTGGATGCGACCAGAGTCGAAAAATAAATAAATAAATAAGTAAGCAGACCATAAATTATAATTGATTCTTGCAGGCTCATGAAAAATGTATGCTTTCGGCAACGCAAATAAAAAGATTGTGAAAATCTCTTCATGGCCTTCGATATGAAAACGAAAGCAGAAACGTTACATGTCTGTTGCATCGAAAGTTATGTTCAATTTGTAGTGTTCTCGTCTCACTAAAAGGGTGGTAAATAGGGCGCTAATATCTTTTGATGAACGTGTATTTATATTCAGTAATTCAATTTTAAACTGAACCATTATAGTGGATTTAACGCTCCAGAAATCCGTGTTGTAATTAATTATAATTAAAACGAGATTATCCGCCACATTTCCATGGAATAATAGGTGAGAGGAAGTCGAAGGAAAGGCTTAAGAACCAAAAAAATAAAAAGAAAATGTAGGAGTAGACGATGCAAAGGGGTAGTAGGTCTGCTATTATTTTCGTCTTTAAATCCTCGGGGGCCGCTGCATAATGAATGCATAATAAATTTCATCCCGACCAAAGAGAGAAAGAGCACATTTTTCAGGCCGTTTCGCCTTCGCCTTAGACTCGCTTTAAAAAAAAACAGCACAAAAGAAAAGAAGGCAACGAAAAGACCCCCAAGAATATAAAAAAAAAATGAAAGAGATGCACGAGAGCAACGCATTGATAATGGTAATAAAGCCGGATTTATTGAGACAAATTCGCCGGCGAAACAACGAAAATAATTGCGTAATGAACGGTGTAAAGGCGTAATTCGTAGTGGCCAGGAATGAGAGAGAGCGTTCGCGATAATAACGAATTTTACGATCGGCCACATAATGAGATAATTCCGCTTTAATTTTATTTTATTATGCGACTCATCTCCTTCGCGCAGCCCTTTCCATATTTCCACAAAAAACGGAAAAGAAAACGAAATAAAAAGCATGCAAAGAGGTCGACTGATAATTAACGTTTCGCTCGGACATCGTAAAATCAGTCTGTGCCCCCATGAGAGAGGAGAAGAGATCCTCGGTGATTCGAGCCTCTTGGAGGAGCAGCAGCAGCAGCATCAGAAGTCGGGCAAAACGCTCGTAGTATTTCACGCCGCGAATCAATTACCGCGGATAATGAGAATCAAAGACTCAATGGTATTTTTGTCTCTTTCGGGCTTGTTGTCTTTATATTCTTCGAAAACAAAAACAACAAAAAAAAATCGTTACCGTGCAATTGTTCTTCAAATGTTTACGACCACCTTGACTCACTTCGGTCGAAGGTCTGCTGTGCAGGTATATATCCTCGATGCCAGTAAAACCGAAGACCATATTCCACACTTCATTAGTACTAAACCCTTCACACCGCCATGCATGCTACATAATTTATACTTACATCTGTACCTCGTACTTAATTTCACCGCAGTTGAAGATATTGCAAGTATATTTAAGGCAACTTAATTTGTAGTTCTGTATGCTTTCAGATGAGTCTTTCTAGGAACGAGTGCGCGCATCTGACAGCGAGAATACAAAACAATATAACGCCAATTTATCAAAGGAATCAAGATTGTGTGTGTGGAGGCGCGGGATGGGAAGTGCACACATAACACCATAAAACATACGTGGTTAATTAAAAACACTGTTAAGTATAAGCGACTGCGTTAATTAAAAACGTAATTAATATAGTTTTTTTTTTCTTTACAGCAGCAGGTCGAAATCATAGATGGAAGCATCCCAAAAATAGCAGCGATTAATTACCGAGTGGTCAAGATTAATTACAGTTTGCTTCTGTTGCGCTAATTGCTTCTGAATCTTCGATAAACAATTAGAGAGGGAATTAGAGTTAATGATTACAATTTGATGGGATGTAGGTATGTATGTATATGTAAATAGGTAAAGAGCCGCAAACAAAAGATCTCGGTCCGTGCGACCTAGCAACAACGGTCGTCCTGGTTTTCGTTTTCGCGTAAAAGAGGCGCAATGCACAAGGAGAGGCCAGAGCAATGCAGCATTATGCAACAGAGTGCGGAAAGAGAAGGATTCGTCCTGCCTTCGCAAAAAAATCCATCCTTTTCGTTCGGTGGAATCCTGAAAACACTGGTACATACACGGATGGTACGTATAATCAAAGAGCAATAAATCAAAGGCACAAACGTTTCTCGAATAACACGCGCAATGAATGATGCCTTCTCTCCTTCGAGCAATCAAAAATAATAACCTGTAAGTAGTGTGCTCGATCGTAATATCCGAGCGAGTAATTGAATTTTGGTACGATGACCTCGAATATTTCACGCGTGCTGACTATGTGCAACTACGAAACTCAAAGAGATTCTAAAGTGCGAGTGGAAGAAGTACCAGAAAAGAGCTGCAGGAATCTACTCCGTCTTTCAAAGTAGTTTTATGTCCATGCCCATTATGCGTACACGCACAAATCCATAATTAAAGGGCGCTTTGCGTATAAATATAGAAGCGATCGAGACTTCGAAAGATTATTCCTAGACACATATAACATGTATATTATAAACACCCTGTGCATTGCATAAGTGTCCAGGAAGTGCAAGGATGGTTGAACTTCCTACCACAGATCTATTTTAACGATCTCGTATCAATGGTAAACGAACCTCGGTAGGTGCACTAACTTCTCGCGTTTCTGCCATGTATCTAGATAGACTTTTAGCCAAAGACAAAACGCCAACGAGTCGTGGCTTATTAGAATATTGCCTAGTTTACTTATGGTATGGATGGATAAAGAGAGAGAGAAAGAGAGAGAGATGGTGGCCGCAGGGCCAGTTTCGGTATCGAATGGAGCACTAGAACAAGAACAAAAGCAATATCAGCAAAGAAAAAAAGGTAACGAGCCGATGAGGAATTCCAATGCGAAGCCCCTTTGCGCGGCGCAAAATTGATGCAAAAGACTGGCGCTCGTGGCTAAAATTCCGTGTGCCTGCCTGCCTGCCTGTTCTGCTCTCGACCTAACGGCACTCCTCTTCCTCTCCAGCGCACCATCGAGCGCATCTATCGCTAAAATCCAAATAATGGCAAATGGCGAACAACAGCAGACCCGAGAATCGAAGTGAATTTTGTGGCATCATTAATGTACGGCGCGGCATTTCCTCGGACGCGCACACAATAATTGCACCTAATTTATTCCCGGCAATTTGTATTTGTCCCTACAGAGGAGAGGGCATCTCCTTCTTCCTCGTGCGCTCGACGAGACTCTCGAGTACTCTTGTACTTGCCTTGGCTCTACCGGCCTATCCACGCACCGTGGCAACCGAAGAAAAATTACCAACTGCATTGCACTCGTGTGCAGCAATTATGCTAAATCGGCATCCGAGCCGTGTGAATTTCACCTGAAAATAGTAATCTGCACAGCCGCCAATGCCAATCCATCCGCAGCAAATGCTCGTAAAAAGAATAAGAAAAATAAAAGGAGGAAGAAAGGAGATGGAGAGGAAATAAAGAATGATGCACTTACCTTTGAGCTGGGTGCTTTCGATGGCGAACATGTTTAGGGCCATCAGCTGGAGGAATCGGGTTGATGGTAGAGGTAACGGCGAGTGCTGCAGAAGAGCCCTGAACTCCTTCAGCATCTGCATGGCGGTCTCGTGGAACGTTTCCATCCTGCAACAACAACAATCGGACGCAATCACAATCGGCGAAAAATTCCTCCGACCGGAGACAGGATGTACGTTCGTGGAATTTTGCGCGTAACGCAAACGAATTTAAATGCGTTTGTAAATATCAATGGTTTGTGCATACGCAAACTAAAGATCTATGTATATCAAAACCTAAATTGTATCCCTATCCAATTAAGTCATGTATTAAGATGCATTAACAACTGAAGTGATTGTTCTGCAAGATATAATTGATAATCTAGCATCAATAATGAAGCACTTAAGAGTTGGATCTAAACAATCCGGCCTTCGTCCAAGTAATAATCATCTTTTGTGGTTGCAAGGTGCATGCACCGCTCTTCACATGTGCGCACGCGGGCCCCTGAGCATAAAAGAACCGAGGCAAAGAGCAGCAGTATCATCAAAAGAAGCATCCGAAAGAATAAAAACAAAACCTTTGCCTTTTGAAGCATCCAAATTCTCTATCTCTCTGAGTATATTGTCAGTTGGGTGAAATAAATTAATGGTTATAAGAAAACAATGAAAATGGTTCTTTTATGTGCGGCGCGTATAATGCGAGATGGAGGAGTCGGTTGGATGGTGAAGGAGGAAGAGGAGGAGAAGAAGAGGGCCAGCAGAAGAGAAAAAGGCGACTCAGTTTAAATATATTTTCTATGTAAACTGTCAGGAGATTGTACGGCAAGATGGATTTAGCGCTTTGGCGGCGTCCTCTCGTCGTCGGCGCAATTCAAAATTCATGTACAGTTTCGCCGCGCGGCGGATGATATAATTTTAAAATGAAATAATGGTCGTATGTATACGGAACCGGAATGGAAAATAAATGCCACTTATATTTTATACGGACAACTGGTCGCGGCCGTCCACGAACAGCGAGAGGTTCAAAGAGTCACAGACCATTTCCAAGTTTTCATACGTTATTGTTCTCTTTTGTATATACGTACGAACGAACGAAAGAGAGATAAAGGCCTGGAATCGCATTTTTATCCATCCATCCACCTACTTACAACAGAAATCACGATAGGTCAATGTGTCTTTAACAAAACTGAATAATTTTGCGATGATCGTGTCCATTCTATTCCACTTTGCTTTATAGTCTATACATAGACAACAACCACGGCAAACTTCGATATTTACAATCCGCAAACTACACTTACAGATCGTAACTATCTCTCCATCATTACATTATCATAAACACGTTATTTTATAATTATATTTTGTTAATATTTCAATGCTGGAGATACACATTATGTAGTTAATCGAGTAGAATTAACGAAATCCAATAAATGTCCATGTACTTGAAATATACGAAAGCGATAAATCTTTTCAAATTGCCGTTAACACTCCAGTTAGTTGTTTTTTTTTGTTCAGATTCCCCCTATTACGTTTTATAGTTTAGAAAGTGTGAAATAGATCAAACGAATGCAATCAATATTATGAAATTAAAAAAAAAGAGGATCAACAACATCAATCAATATTTCTTCCGCCTGACAAAACAAACGTAAACTATACATTATACATGATGCTTTCAAATAAAATGAATTGGAATTACAATTACATTGTTTTTAAAAACAAATTTCAATGGTAAGATGATGTTAAGTTCCTTTTAAGCGTCGTCTAAAAGAGACAGACCAATGCTACACATGAATATATATATATATGGAGAGAACCATCGATGTCTTTTGCTTTCGATTTAGTTCAGATAGCTTTAAATGTCACCGCAATTTATTGCGATGCCAATCCATGAAGCGATCCTTCATATTATTCGGATTCGTAATATTACAAATGAAATAAATTTGAATTTTCATTCATTGGGAACCGTCTCGCCGCAATTCACGTTTCCAAAGTTAATGCATTCCAGCCGCAAAGTGGTACCTTAAAAACATGTGTTCTGGAAGCGACGAGGCTTTTAAATTCCAAAAACAAGATCATATTCAGTTTTATTACTATACTTTTGGACCATTTAAAGGTTAAGTAATCACTCGGAAATCGTAATCGCTAACTACTGCAGTGGGAAACCAGTTCTTACTTCCAATTCCAAATATACAGCTATTTCTTTCGAACGATGTACGCTTTTTTTTTTGTTGTTGTTGTTGTCGTGTCAATTATAAAGACTGAAACAATCACGAGATGCCTAAGGATTGCTCAGTGTATTATTTAAACAAAAAAAAAATTAATCTATTAAGAGTTTTACTGTAGTTTCAATATTCTACAAATTATATACATTTTAACTGCGCGAATTTCGGGATGAGAATAAGAAATGTACTTTCTGGGCATAATTAAATGTAACTCACCCAACTTTTGTAATTAATTTTCCTTGGACGTGAAGGTAACTCGTGACGAAACGTTTGTTCACCTTAAATTGTTAAAAGTATAGCAATTAGTACACTGGTAAATTGACAATGTTCTGTGTATTTATATAATTACCTCGACGCTTGAGAGCGAGGCTAGATCTTCCTCTTCCGAGTCGATGGATTTGCTGTCGTGCAAAGTGGAAGTTGTCCTGTAAACCCTGCGACCACCGTCCGGTCGAATCCAGGTTTCCTTACGCAAGGATCCGGCTCGACCCGCCGGCTCCTGCGATTCCTTCTCCTTCATGTGTTGTCTCGCCCTTTCCTGACGTTCCTCGCGCCTCTTGCGCTCACCGTGCTCGTACTAAGTGTTCAAAAACAAAAAGAAAACAATGTGCATTCACGAAACCAAACCAGAACCAACGTATCTAATCTGTTTGAGACTACTCGGCTAAGTACGAGGTATCAACAATTGGGAAACTCTTAAAGAATGGAGCAGAACAACAAGCGGACGCTATCAACATTATTCTAAATATTAATTAAGCAATCACTATTTAGAATTTTGCACTAAATATATATAGAGAGAGAGAGAGAAATATTTTAAATTTATAAAATACCTGCGTGCATTGTATGTAAGCAACATATGCAAGAATAAATGAACATAATAAGTAGTATGAAATCGTTTTCGACTACTCTTTATGACCATTTGCTAAGGAATTATTAATAAGTAATTTTAATAGTGATATTGAATGAAGCAACTGAAAATATATTGTTTCACTTGCATTCTTCATTTCTTTGCGAACGATTATGATCTGGTAATCTCTCAATATCAAGCTAGTATATCTTGTCATTATGAGTGCCTATTAGAAAAAGGAATCACATTTGAGTTCACAGTTTCCGGGATTTCGAAAGAAAATTCCATCTAAATTATAATATGTGTAGTTTCTCGGTATCTCGATCGTAATGGAACTGCTCCAAATTCAGTTTCATCTTTTATTGCCCATTTAAATTCGTGAAAGTGCAAGCGTTCTGTTATTAAAGAACAGTTTTCGGTTCGGGCTCTTCTTTGACAATAACGTTAATTTCCGCTAATTTCACCTAATTATAGAAGCTTAATTAGACCACGATCAAATTAATGATAATGAAAGAAAGCAAACCGAGATAGAGATCCGCTTTGAGTTACGCAACGTACGGCTCATCATCGGGTGCGTTGCGTAACATCGGACGGTGTTCTTTCTGTTCAGTGTGAAATGTTGCTAGAGATGATGATTGGAGGATTGAAGAAAAACGAGCCTAAGAGAATATCAGAGACCGGATGAATTCGTCTCCAGCATCGAGAGATCATTATGGGACGTATCGAATTGCAAATTGGATGGACAGCTTTCATAGAGTGATTAGATTCGATGTGGTTTCGGTTAGAAGAAATATGAAACTACGTGAATTATTATTATTATCATCATTATTACAAATAGAGCGGGGACGTTTAAGTAGCTGATTATTTTTTTTTTTTAGAAAATTGAACTACCAGAGAGATACAAATCACACAAGCATAATAATAATAAGTTAATCTAATGAACACGGATCCAACAAATCTGATGACTTTTGATGGTGATCAGCGTTTCTTGAATCCGCGCACGTAAGACGAGAATGCAACAACGAGTAAAATTAACAAACCAATTGTGTTAAGATGAAAGATAATAAAACAAATATATATATATATGGTGAAAACAAAAGATTACTAAAGTAGTTGGAACAGTTAGCTATACAAGTGCATAATCAAATAATACGAGATCCTATGGCAATATGGAACTTTGAAAGAGAGAAAATCCTCTTTTCCGCGCACAATAATATTACATATGAACTCTTACTGTATAGTGACCTGTGCGATGTAGATGATAAATCATATATACGTACGTATATTTGATGAAGATACTGCAGCGTTTAATGGCGGGGAGAGAGAGAGAAACAAAAAAAAACAATAGTATACACATAATAGTCCACCGTAAAATAAAATGAACTTTTCAAAACACAATGTAGTATGCGTAACTAAATCGCGATTCTCATTTTTTTTTTCATGAATAAATATGGAATAAAATATAGTATTTGATCGCATGCGAAGGCCTCACCTTCTTCCGGTTCTCATCGAACAGCGAGATTAGACTCTCCCTTGCAGATTGGACTGGATTCGTGGACATCAGACTCCTCATGTAAAAGTACACAGCGTCCAATTTTTTCCTCTGCAAAGCGAAACGTGAAAATTCGTGACCAATATTGTCTAAGGATTTGCACAAGTTACCGAATATACCGCCAAGACGGCTAATTGATTATAAGGCCTTCCATTCTTCGGATTGATATCGTTGGCTTTGATGTACAACCTGAGTTTAAATTAATGTTAAGTATGTTCGGATGGTGAGATGAGATTACACTTACTGTCTGCACTTTCCGTAATTCGAGGTTTCGTTGACCTGTTCCCTATACCTACCCAAATCCCCTAAGAAAATCAGTATCTTCTGTGCGCCGATTAAAGCGAGCTGCACGTTCTTCGCGGCCTTCTGATGGCTGTTCGGACCGACGTGGTTCGATAATTTAAAGTTATTTGTCTTCTCCAGTTTCTCCAACAAACTCTCATAATAAGAACAGCCTTCGTCTATGAGATTGAGCAGGAAAGATTTGTATTGTTCCCGATTCTCCTGCATGTTTTTTCTTGTGATCTCGATTATGTTGTGGTAGAGCACACGCCAGAAATAGTTCTCGACGTTCTCGCTTTGGCAAAATTTCAGGTCGTAGCATAGCAAATATTCCAGGCTTTCTTTGAGGAAGTCGCGAAGCGGTTTTATGTTTTCCCACATCAGCATTATCGAACCGGAATTAATGACCACCTGCATATCGTAGTCGGCAAATTTGATGTCCTTGAGCAGCATCGGATATTTGCACATCTTCCAACCGTCCGACCGTTCGTTGTGCCAGTTCGGTTTTCCATGCTGGTCGGTGTGCTGCTGCTGTTGCTGCTGCGGAGAGACATCTGCAATCTCGGGTACACAGCTGACACGTGAACTGGGTTTATTGACGATTATTGGTCTGTTAGGGTTGTTGGGATCGAAGAGGCTTCGCTGCTGCACGCTGGTAGGCGTGGATCGCTTCTGTCCCATGTCTGGAAGTTGAGGCCGCTCCGGGAGCTTGGGGCTTTCGATGAAGCTGCTAGATGGTGGTAAATGTATGATTCCACCCTTACGTACTTCTTCGCCGACGACTCTCGACCTAGGCATCTCTTCGCGCCAATTTGGACCTCCATCCTGATGCTCAACGGAACCGGGTTTCTTGATTCTCTCAAAACTAGGTTCTCTGCTTCCGTTTCGAGAACGTAACTCCTTGGAATTTTGACGAGGTCTTCTCACTTCCGGTACCTTGAAATTTGCATCCGTGCTTTGATTTTGCTTTCGACAGTAACCCTCCGCACTTTTATCTCTGTTTCGACTGCCGCTTCTGCAAGAAAACGTAAAGTAATAAATCAAATCATCCTTTCATATAATAAATAAAAATACCTATGATGTCTTCTATTCCTTTTCTTTTTATTTCTGGATTTACTGTTCGGCGATTTATTCCCGTTATCCATTAAACTAGTGACCGAAGAACTTCTGGTCAAAGCATCACTGAGGGCTTCTGCTTCCATACTGGCATGCATCTCGACTTCTTCACTCCAATCCTAGAGTACAGATAACATATGTAATATAAACAGGCGAGACAATAAGATGTAAACGTACGAGAATAGTGTTCGTGTTAATGTCTACGTTAATCCTAATCGACACGGGACTGGGTGGAGAAATCGGCGATAGTTGAGCTTCTAGACTTTCGTTGAAGACCCGCTGCAGTTGAGGTGTCCTCTCGAACCTCTCGCTGATTCTATGCATATTGACGGGAGTCTGAGATCGCGAGTTCAAGCTTTCGTTGCTTCTGGTGCGGTTGGAAAAGGTGGGCGTCGATGGACGCGAATTGCTCGGACTGTTTATGTATATTCGATCAGGCGTTTGCGATCTGTATATCCCGTGCGAGTGGTCATATTCCTGCTGGAGTCTGCCGCGACCTTTGTGCCGGCTATTCGGCAGCGTATTGTACGTCATGTTGTTCATGGTGACGTGCTGATTGGAGTTGTGGTTGTAGCACTTCTGAAAACTTCTGGGCGCGCTACCCTGAAACGTGATACTGGATCCATCCCAAGAATCATCCACCACCGTTTTATAATGAGACATGTTCTCGTCCATTAGTTTCTTCTGGAAGCGCGGAGGTAAATTCCTCTTGTCCGGTTCCACGCCCACGGTGCTGTGCCGCCGCCCACTAGGAGGTTTCATATGTGACTTTTCGTTGCCAAAATTACGGTTCGAATTTATTGTTTGCGGCTCGACGCTTCTGGTGTCCCTAGTCCTGTCCCATCCTCCTGTATTGGATTGATGAGAACCTCTCGGTTCCGATCCTGAACAATGAAATAGCATTATACATAACGTTTACGCTTATTTGGCTGCCTATAGTACCTTGCCGTAATCCTCTATTCGGGGAATTCCCTCGCCATTCAGCTTGATTATTATTATTGTTGCGTCTTCGATTCGGCATCTTCCTATTACGATTCCCTCCTATGTGTTCGTTACCTCCTCCACTACCATTCATGTTCCTCTCATTTTTGCTATCAACTTGTCTTTGAGATTTCTGCTCAGACATTCCCCTGGACCGAGCAACAGCAGACGCTTCGTAGTACGACTGCTCAGGTTTCCTTGTCCTTCTACCATCTCTCATACTAAGATCGGACATTTTTGATGTAGTGTTGTCCAGATCTATCCTATTCATGCAATCATCCTGATTCCTGAACTTCTCCAAACGACTCTCAGCTAAGTTCTTCTTTACAGGCTCATTCTCCAACTCATTATTAGACCTTTGATAGGACTTTCTCAGCGGTCCACTTCCAGGTGTATACAATTCCAATTGTGGTTTAGAACTTCCTCGGGGCATCTTTCCCTCGCACCAAACCAAAAAAATACTAATCTTAAACAAAAGATACAAAGGTTATTCACATATCAAACGCAAGTATATCGAATCATATCGTTTCATTTTCATCCTATCACAGTCTGAATAGCCCTGCACTCTACTCAAGCGTTATTGTTTATAAACATAAGTTAAATCTATTGTGGTTTTTAGGTTATGTTTACTTTTCTTACGTAAAATTGCGTTCAATTGGTGCTCTTCGACTGTACGGATGCGAATTTCAAACGGTCACTCCAATATCTCCCATAAAATCGTCTGCAATACGTGCACAAAACAGGTGTGACAATAATCACGAGACGGTTTAATCTGCGTTTATCTGTTTCGTATTTCTCTTATTTCCTTGCGTTATTTAGACATCGCCATGACATATTATTACCAATGCTGTCAATATCCAAACAAATTTCGCGGTTCTCGTTCAAAATTCCCGCCACGTTAAACCGTATATCGTTGAAACAATTGTAATTTTCAGATTTTCACAGTTTTAATACACCAGTTTCACTGTAAACCATTTGTAAAAGTACTTTTTAATTGCAGTGACATTGGAAAACAACCAAAGGTCCAAGAGAAATGATATGAACATGGCAAACGTTTATTTTATTGATATCTATTAACTCTAGAATGTTACAAAATGAAAACCATAGAAACAATCAAATATTTTGAAAGTTATAAAAGATGCAGCACTTTTTAGATTTTATAATGTTATTATAGTTTAATTACACGATAATTAATAATGCTATTTAAATTAATTATCTATTATTCCATTTTTAACGCGAATCATTGCAATATTTGAAGACACAAACCTTAAACTCTGTTACTCGATTTTTTGAATATTTATTTAAGAATATAATTACATAATCGTAAAGAATGATTCTTCCTCTTTCCATTGCTGCTAAATTCATTAATTTTGGACAATTAATAAGAAAGTTATTAAACTTTAATGATGCCACTGCGTTTTTCGCGAGTCGCAAGTCTCCCCCCTAGATTCTCTAAAATGACCGAAAATTTCGAAGACCAAGAATGTATTTATGCTCATTTTAATCTCTGTATATTCTAGATCAACATTCATATACAAAATTCTTCTGGGAACAAGTTTTTTTTATGAAACTACAATACATTTTCGAAGACGTTATTTTGCCATCTATCATTTGTGAAATACCAAAGTTTGTTAATTAATTATGAAGTGGCTATAGCAGCTATAATCCAATATTTACGTTCATTTGAATCTTCGTTTATTCAAGATCAACATTCACTTCTAACATTCTTGTGGGAGCTAATTTTTACCAAAAAATAGGCCATTTTCGAAGACGTTATTTTGCCATCTGTCATTTGTGAAATTCAAAAGTTTGTTAATTAATTATGAAGTGGCTATAGCAGCTATAATCCAGTATTTACGCTCATTTGAATCTTTGTTTATTCAAGATCAACATTCACTTTTAACATTCTTGTGGGAGCTATTTTTTACGAAAATACAGGCCATTTTCGTAGACGTTATTTTGCCAGCTGTCATTTGTAAAATACCAATATTTATGAATTAATTATGAAGACACCATTGCAGCTACAAACGTATATGTACGCTCATTTTAATTTGTGAATATTCAGGATCAACATCCATATCTAACATTCTTGTGGAAGCTATTTTTTACGAAACTACAGGCTATTTTCGAAGACGTTGTTTTCATATTTGTTCATAGATACGCACTCCTATATGTGAATTCGAAAACGAGAAAAGTTTAAAAACCACATAAAGCAAGATTTCCTACACAAGTTGCGTAACTTATAACCTCATAGGATTTTGTAATACAATGAGAAAAAAGTGATATACTTTAAGTTGTTTAACTTTTAAAATTTTCTCGTTTTTGTGTATGTATGGTTGCAGAATGTTTCCAGAATATTCCAGCAGATGTCTCTGCACATCGAAATTAAAATGCTTATAACTCGGAAAGTAATTAGCAATTAGATTATTAGATGGAAGTAATAATATTAGACTCATTTATACACTATTTTTGCATGCTTGTTTATTTAAAATGGAACGTTTTTAAGGAAGTGGATTTTGTGCAGCGCCAAAATGCCTGAACTACAACCTTTGAAATATTGCTAACAGATGGCGCAATCTGTTACAAGAAATGGAAAATATATTTTGCGCCTAAAGTTCAGACAACCGAACATACATATGATATTTGAAGATCAAATAGGAAAACAACGACTTAGATAATGGCCTGTATTTTAGTAAACTTGAGCTCCCAGAAGAATGTTAGACATGGATGTTGATCTTGAATATACGTAGATTCAAATGAACATAAATATTCGAGTATAGCTGTTATAGCGTCTTCATAATTAATTAACAAACTTTAGTATTTCTCAAATGACAGCCTGCAAAATAACGTCTTAGAAAATGCACAGCAGTTTCATAAAAACATTGTTACCAGAAGAATCTTGTATATGAATGTTGATCTAGAATATATAGAGATTAAAATGATCATAAATACATGTTTGTAGCTAACATAGCTTCATCACAATTAATTATCAAACTTTGGTATTTAACAGTGCGGAAAACAACGTTTTCCTGTAGTTTCATAAAAATTAGTAGCATGTATGAATACTTGCTACATTCCCCAAACATTCAGTTTTCATATGCATCTTTCGGATCCATTCAATCT
>NW_017096838.1:0-8636 GCF_001412225.1 Nicrophorus vespilloides
TTAACTTTTTTTTAATTTATCCGCGCAAGTTAAATAGATCATCGAATACTCAAATTAAAGTACCCAGCGAGCTGATAGTCAGCTATCTGCAGACATTGCTACGAACGATCAAAAGTATCGAAGTTAAAAGTGCACATCGTCTTCACGTTTTATTTAATTTCAAGATAACCACGCAAGATAATTATATAATTAAACAATAATCCTAAACTGGGAACTCTCGTCTTTCAAATGAACCAGCTGAAAACGTTCTAGCAACGGTATTTCAATTGTGTAAGGTGCTGAAAATTATCGAAGTTTTGTGCGAATATTTTCAAATTTAATTTTTCAAAAATTTGTTTATTATAGGCAACCAAATATACAAGCCATTTGTATGTTTGGTTGCGGACGAATATACACAACATGGAAAATGACGACTTTGAAAACTGCCTGTATTTTCTCAACCACCAGCTCCCAAAAGAAATTTGAACATGAATCTTGATCTTGAATATACAGAGTAAAAAATAAGCGTAAATATAGGTTTGTAGCTACAATGGATTCCTCATACTTAAGTAACAAACTATGCTATTTGGCAAGTGACAAATGATAAAATACCGTCTTAGATAATGGTCTGTATTTTCGTAAACAGCAGCTCCCAGAAGAATATTGGACATGGACAGTTGATCTTGAATATACACAGATTAAAATAACGTGAATATAGGTTTGTAGCTGCAATGGTGTCTTCATAATTACTTAAGAAAGTTTGTCATTTTACAAATGAGAGATGGGGAACCACAAGCCAACGTTTGTTAATTATGAAGAAGGCATGCTAACTACAATAATATATTTATAATCATTTTAATCTCTATATATTCAAGATTAATATTCTATACTCTTGAAGGAGCTGATTATTAAGAAAATACAGGTCATTTTCGAAGACGTTATTTTTCCATCACTTGCCAAATACCAAAGTTTGTTAATTAATTATGAAGAAGCCATTGCAGCTGCAAACCTATATTTACGCTTATTTTTATCTTTGTATATTCAAGATCAACATTCATGTTCAAAATTCTTCTGGGAGTTGATGGTTGAGAAAATACAGACCATTTTCGAAGACGTTATTTGCCTATCTGTCATTTGCAAATACCAAAGTTTGTTAATTAAATACGAGTAAGTAATTGCAGCTACAAACCTATATTTATGTTATTTTTATCTCTGTATATTCAAGATCAACATTCATGTTCAAAATTCTTTGGGAGCTGGTGTTGAGAAAATACAGCCATTTATGCTTATTTTTATCTCTATTATTCAAATCAACATTATGTTAAAATTTTGAGTGTTGAGAAAATTGCCATTTTTATGCTTATTTTTATCTCTGTATATTCAAGATCAACATTCATGTTCAAAATTCTTCTGGGAGCTGGTGGTTGAGAAAATACAGACCATTTTCAAAGACGTTATTTTCCCATCTGTCATTTGCAAAATACCAAAGTTTGTTAATTAATTATGAGGAAGCCATTGCAGCTACAAACCTATATTTACGCGTTATTTTTATCTCTGTATATTCAAGATCAATATTCATGTATCAAATTTCTTCTGGGAGCTGGTGCTTGAGAATATACAGGCAGTTTTCAAAGACGTTATTTTGTCATTTGCCAAAGAGCAAAGTTTGTTACTTAATTATGAGGAAGCCGTTGTAGCTAGAAAACTATATTGGAGGTCATTTTAATCTCTGCATATTCAAGATCTATATCCATGTACCAAATTCTTCTGGGAGCTGGTGGTTGAGAAAATACAGGCAGTTTTCAAAGACGTTATTATATCATTTGTCATTTGCCAAAGAGCAAAGTTTGTTACTTAATTATGAGGAAGCCGTTGTAGCTAGAAAACTATATTGGAGGTCATTTTAATCTCTGCATATTCAAGATCTATATCCATGTACAAAATTCTTCCGGGAGCTCGTGTACACGAAAATACAGGTCATTTACGAAGACGTAATTTTTCAATCTGTCATTAGAGTAACGTCAAAGTTTGTTAATAAATTATGAAGACACCAGTGGAGCTACAAACCTATATTTATACTCATTTTAATCTATATATATTCAAGATCAAAATGCATATCTAACATTCTTCTGGGAGCTGGTTATTAAGAAAATAATCGCCATTTTCTATAACGCTATTTTCCAATTTGATCACCAAAGTATAGTGTATGATTGGTTGCCAGCACTTTAGGCGTAAAATGAATATTTCGTTTTTTGTGGTAGCTAACGACATCTCTTAGCAATATAGCAAAGGTTATAGTTCGGGCATTTTGGCGCTGTACAAAATTCACTTCCTAAAAGGCGCACTAATTTATATAAACAAACGATTTAAAAGAACGATTAAACGAATATAATGTTATTACTTGAAGCCAATAAGAAATAGGCTAATTAATTTTCGAGTTACATGCGTTTAAATTAAGATTGGTAGAGCCATCTGTCGGAATTTTCAGGAACTATAATTTGAATTAAGTTGCGCAGGGGTGAGTACCGCACTAGTAAATTTCAAATAATTTAATTAGATTTGGTCATTATTATGCAATGTTTATAATGCAAACTGAATGAAGAACAAAGAATTCGATCTTTTCCTTCTTCAATGCGATTGTTTGGCAAACTGTATGGCAATATTTGAGTTGAACATGTTAACTTCGATCAATCATCGAAGATTGTTTCTCTTCAGAAAAGATAGAACAGAGATTGCATGTTACTATTGTTATTGTTTTAGGAGGTGCACTCATGCTAGAGAGATGTGTGCTTAAATTCCTTTTAATTGCAAAAAATGCAGACTTTTGCTTTTACAAGATCCTTAGTGACTGGATACCTTTTCGAAGTGCCAGGTTTAGTGAAAATATTGGTAAATCAAGATAATTCATACTCTCATCATCAAGACAGAAGTTTTCCATGATGCTTAGACATAGTAAGTTGAATAATGTTTATAAAAAACCAAGAGACTTTTTTATTTCTCTTTTAGGAAGATCCAATGGTGCTCATCAATGTTTGCTACCTAATGCATGATCATCAGACACAGTCTAACAAGTATGCATACCAAATCCAGTGAAGATAGAAAGAAATCAGTAAGCTGAATTTGTATCTTAAGGCATTGGTGATTCCTTCTTTGTATACGAGGACACCCATGAATCTATTGTTAGAGATTGGAAAGCAATTTTATGGATCAATCGTTTTCTACTAAAGTTTTCATAAAAAAAAGTTACTGGAAAAGTGGCTTTTTCTCTGTTATGTAAAAACCATTATGTATTCGTTCCTACATAACATCTCATGAAATATACCTATGTAACTACTTATGTAATTATAAAATATATGAAAGTTCTATAGTTCTGAGTTATTGTTTTTTTTGGAAATCTTATTAGAAAATCCATAGAAATTTCAACGAATGGATGACTTCAGAAAGCTGCCAGTGGGCTCGTTGGAAACATAACACTTTCAGCTTTAATTTGAGTACTTAATGATCTATTTAATTTATGCGACTATTAAGAAATTAAAATCAAAATGAAGACATCGAAAATCGTCATTTCTTGATTACGCATTTAGCAATAAATAACTGTATCAAACACACACAAATATTATGCAATCTCTGAAAATCATGAAAAAGGTAAAACTTGATCTGTATGTGATGGTGACTCCTCATACAAGAGAAAACGCTTTTAGCCTGTGCCTTCGGTTAAGAACAAAATTCATTTTACTGATTTTCCCAAATATTCACTGCATCTGGTACTGAGATATGTTATCCTATCTCTAAGGATTGTCTGGGAGCTAACAATAGATTCATGAGTCTCCCTTGTCCTCCTGAAGGAAGAAATACTTTTATTCTATTTCTGGGGTTTTAATCAAAGTTAACTTTTTTGATTTTCCAGTATTTTCACTGCAGCTTCCACTCACAATTGTTAAACTATGTCTAAGGAACATATATGAAGCAACAATATATTCATGGGTGTTACTGAATCCTCCTGCAAGAAGAATTACTTTTAGTTTCAATCAATGAAAATTTATATTTTCGATTTTCCAGTATTTTCACTGCACCTGGCACTCAGGTGTGTTATACTATCTCTAAGTATCATCTAGGAGGCAACAATAGATTCATGGGTACTACTGAATCCTCCTGAAAATAAAAATACTCTTAGTTTAATTCTGGGATTTTGATGAAAATTTTACATTACGTTTTTCTAGTAATAATATCACAACACCTGAAAATAGTATAGTCTCTAAGTATCAGGATGAAGTCTACAATTCATCCAATTTGTTAGTTATTATCGATTTACTTCAGGAAGTAATGTTTTTGATCACATTCTGCAGTTAAAGTTTCAACTATTTACAAATGGAAACTGCTAGTAAACAATCTCTTCCACTTTCTGTAGAACTCACTCTTTGAAAGTCAACTGTACTCTTGCAGCTGTCACCTACACCTAAAATAAAAACAAATTTATCAATCGATTTCTGACTTGTCTATTTAACTTTTGGCTATTAGCAATTAAGGCAACCACTTATATGAAGACACTGCATCAGTTTATTATATGTAAAATGATTTGTAGTATTTTCCATAGCCTCTGGATATATCTTTTCTGTAGATAAATAACTTTAGTCATCTATGGTTGTTAACATGTTGCAACGGTTCTAGCTCGAAGTGAAATGTGGTGCTTAAAGAAAAGTTATCCATACAAGAAAGTAGTAGAAGGAAGCATGGAGCATGTTCTTCATTAAGTTTGCATTCAGAACAGTGTAGAATAAACAGGAAATCCAATAAAGACCTTTGAATGTAATTTGTAACAGTTGCTGTCACACTGACAGTAGCTGTCAGATTGACAGTTCGCTCACTCACACAAACGTAAGTGACTGTAGCATTAGGACTACCGTTGCATTAGAACTACCGTTGTATTGGAACTACCGTTACTAGGAGCTCAGATACCTCCTCGCTACTCCTGGTCTCCTGATGCAAATCGAAATTTTATGTCATTTTCGGGATTCAAGGGGGAGGGACTTGCGTTGCGATTCGCGAAAACCGCGGACACATTAAACCTTAATAACTTTCTTATTAATGGACCAATATTAATTTATTTGATAGCAAATGAAATGGTAAGAATGATTCTCTAAAACTGTAAATTCAAATTTTTAAAACAAATATTAAAATATCCATTTATTTAGCGATTTTATCGAAATGAGGCAAAATACGTTTTTTTTTTAAATAAATCGATAGACACTCGTTTTAATTTATTTATCAAATATGTATTTTCATTGATAAAGGTATGGCCTATCCATTGAGACCATTCGCAGATTCGTGGTGTATACCATTCTATTGTTATAAGCAGTCAAATGTGTGAAAGTAGAACGTTCTGAACAAAGTTTTTAACATTTCTATGTTGAAAATTAGTAGTAAATAGTTTAAACAATGAACATTTCGATGAACATTAAATTGCGTAATGTTAGCTCCCTTTTTATATAATTAGAAACTAGGTAATTCTAGAATTTCGTATTTGAATTTTGCGTGAAAGAAGTTGCCGATTTCGAATCCTTGCAGCGCTCTTGCACTCCTGAACTCTTCAAGGATTCCATCGAACAGATGGAGCTGCAATCCACGATTTCCCCTTTGCGTATTTAAAAAAAATTATATTACGATCCACCTAATTGGCAATCATTGTCCAACAATTAATAAACTTTATTGATTGGAAATTTGAATGAATTATGGCAATGAAGAAAGACGAAATATAATAAATATCGAATATTTATCGCTTCCATCGATTCATTATTAATCGGCTGCCGGAACTTGTCGAAATGATGAGCAATAAAACTGTTGATGATCGCGTCCAATTCAATTCATTATAATCGAATTGAATATTCATGACTTTCTTCCGCAATTACGAGTTGCGCAATTTTTTTTGTTCGGACAAAAATCGAAGGAGGTGAAGAAGGAAGAGCGACAAAGCGTCCACTCCACTTCGAAGCACTTTCGAAGAGCTCGTGAGAGAATCCAAAATGATTGCACGTTACACAATTTTGCAAATGAACATGTAATTGAAACGAAACAATAATTGTTCGAGTAACGCTAACGTTACATAAACGATCATCATTATTATTATGATTAACATAATTTCAATATTAGAAAACGTATTTGTATTATTTATTGAAAAATCGCAATTTTCACTCCACTTCTTGCTTGAGTTACCACCACAATCCATAAGCAACAATTCAGCATTGAATTAAAGATCTTTACGTTAATTATGGAATGATCAATTTGTAAATTGAAAAAACCTTCATAGAAGAGCGATTTATTTAATGTTTATCATTAAAAATGTGAAATTTCAAGGTTTCAACTAAATTTGGTATTGCGGATTTTAAACGCGAAGAAAGTGTTAGAAATTACGAAGTGAGAAATGTTTTGGGGAATTGTTCGATTATTCTCGATGAGATTACTAAAAATTTAGAAACTTCGTTTACTCGCTCATGTAATGCCCATTAAAGCGTTGGTAACCATGGTAATTACATTAGAGTCGTGATGATTTAGTGTGAAAGAAGTAAAGAGAATCGAATCGACGACAGTCGTAATCGAAGGAAACTTGTGAAACGTTCGGAATTGAATCTCCGGAATTTGTACATTTCGACAGCGGAATTCGTCCGAAAACTCTCTCGCAATGTTGCAAAGATAAATAAATCATACATCTCTTCCGATTTACGTAACTGGGGGAGCGCGCTTCTAGTGTGCACACTTTGCGACAAAAGAATCTTAAAGCGCGCGTGTTTTTCGAGTTTTTGACGCGGAAGAGCAGCATTCCGATCCTCTCTTCTACCCAAATAATTTATTGTTATTAGTGAATTATTCAAATCGCCGAAATGTTACATGTTTTATCGTTCCGTTCGTCGCTTACGTAACGTTAAAAGCTTTGTTGTTGCATCCTTTTTTTTTTTTACAAAAATTATAATCAAATTTATTCGAAATTTGCTGAATTTGCGTTTATTAAATACATTTTTTTCTTGTTTTCTTTGATATTGTGGACTAAGTTTAATATTATTACAATCCATCATCCGCTAGAATGTCAATGACGTCTTTTCTACATCCTAGAAGAAATCAAAATTTAAATTAATCAATCAAAACACACGTAAAGTTTACAGTTACAATTGAAATTAATTGTTGCATTGTAACGAGTCTCATAATCTTTAGTAATTATTGCAATGAGACATTCGTATTAATTGATATTTGCATTTTTTTTTTGTCGTTGCATTCATTTACCCGATTACCTGATTTACCTGCCTCATGCGTTATTCAGTTCGTTTCACGAACAAAAGTTATATAATACGGCAACCTTGATCCGCATTTGCTGTAACCATAGTTACATGATAAATTATATGTCAAAGTCATGCGTTTGCTTCTAACCGTTTTCGCATTCAATTTATTAACCTCAACAATTTTGTTTATTTTCATTTATTTCATAAAAAAAACAAAAAAAAATATTATTTTTCACCTTTTGTTTTTCGTTGTTGTTTATAAACAAATGTTAAAATTTCTGTTTTGTACAAAATTTTGTTTTATTTCTTTTGTTTTTAAACAACAATTTTCAATTGGAATAAGACACGAACCTTCTTTTAAAGTTTTTTTTTTGTTTCGTTTGAAATTTTTGATCAATTTCATTTTTGTTTTGTTTCAAAATTTGTGTGTTTTGATCAAGTGAACACGAACAAATTGCGAATTGTTACATCGATTTTGTTTCTAAATAATCACCGTGCAACTGTTGCTAATACGATGTCCATTGTTTTCTAAAAACACAATCGCCATTCAACTGTCGAATATGGATGCGCCAATTGGTTGTTTAATCGAAGCGGCTTCTTTTATTCGCATTTCTTCTTCTTTTTTTTTTCATTCGTTTCTTGCGAAAAAGCAATTTTCTCGCCACCGCCGACGTCTGCGTTTACTGTTACTGTTATGGTGCTGAAAAGATCGGTCGGTGAAGTAAAAAAAAAAACAAAAAAAAAGAACAAAAACAAAGCCAACGCGTTATGTAATCGATATAATTTCAATACACATAAAACAACATTCTATTTCCACATATATTTACATTTTACTCCAGAACGCAACGACCACCACCAGAGGCGAACGGTCTTCTGCATATCGTTTACATTTTTTTTCTGCTTGTACGCTATTTTCCACAACCCGATACACATTTCTCTGCTCGTAATCGACTTTATGTAATCGAATTACCGTTTTTCTCGCTACCTGTTTGTTTCTTCTCTCTTCGTTTGTTCGCGCCTCCAGGAATTGGTTTCCGCGGAGACCTTGATTACGGTGCAGCTACCGCTACAACCGCTGCTGCTGCTTCAATTACGTAGGCAAATTTCGAAATTTTGCAGGAAACTGTACTCAATTTTGATGATTCTATGAATAAATAGTAAAAAAAAGAGAAGAAAACAATTGAAGAAAAAAAAAACGGATTTTTATTAATAATTCGCAAAGTCTTTCGTGGATTTCTCGACAACCCCTTAAGATAATTACATCATCGACCACTCGTATGAAAGCTGAAAGTCTCACCTTTCCAACGAGCCTACTTACATCTTCGTGTTGTCATCAAGTCTCCTGATATGATCTATAGAAAATGAAAAAACAGAGAAACAAAGTTTTTT
>NW_017096838.1:8661-9358 GCF_001412225.1 Nicrophorus vespilloides
TTATTCAGTTTTTACAGTTTTTCGTGATTTTCTCGACAAATCCATAAGATAGTTACATAATCGACCACTCGTATGAAAGCTGAATATTTTGCCATTTTAACAAGCCTACATTCATCTTCGTGCTATCATTGAGTCGCCTGCTATTAGCTGTAGAAATTGAAGAAAAAAACGCATTCTTAAAGTTTTATACATAACAGAGAAACGACGGTTTTTTCGTTTTTTTATTCAATGTCTACAGTTTTTTGTGGATTTATACGTTTTGTACATAACACAGAAACGACGGTTTTCTCTTTTTTTTCAGTCTTTTCAGTTTTTCGTGAATTTCTCGACAACCCCTCAAGATAATTACATCATCGACACTCTTTGTGCTGTCATCATAATAGAGAACATTTTTTTTGGATTTTTTTAATCAGTTTTTTTCAGTTTTTCGTGAATTTCTCGACAACCCCTCAAGATAATTACATCATCGACCACTCGTATGAAAGCTGAATGTCTCACCTTTCCAACGAGCCTACTTACATCTTCGTGTTGTCATCAAGTCGCCTGATATGATCTATAGAAAATGAAAAAACAGAGAAACAAAGTTTTTTTCTCAATGTCTACAGTTTTTCGTGGATTTCTCGACAACCCCTTAATATAATTACATCATCGACCACTCGTATGAAAGCTGAATGTCTCACCTTTCCAACGCGCCTAC
>NW_017096839.1:0-1737 GCF_001412225.1 Nicrophorus vespilloides
AATTAATCAAAATTCATCAAAAATTTGTAAATCAGTTAATTTATATCAGTTTTATGACTAATTCTATAGACTATTTGATCCTTCATAATTTCAATAATTAAATTAGCTTCTTGTTAGTGAAAAAATAGTTAAAATTTTGATAGGAATAAATATCAAAAAATCAATTGAAAAAATCATCAAAAATTTGTAAATTTTTCCAGTTTATTTATATGAGTTTTATGACAAATTCTATAGACTAGCTTGATTCTTCATAATTTCAATTAAATTAGCTTTTTGTTATTAAAAAAATATGTAAAATTTTGTTACGAATAAATATCAAAAAATTTATTGAAAAAAATCATGAAAAATTTGTAAATATTTCCAGTTAATTTATATGAGTTTTATCACTATTTCTGTAGACTAATTTGATCCTTCATAATTTCAATTAAATTCGATTCTTGTTACAGAAAAAATAGTTAAAATTTTGTTAGGAATAAATATCAAATAATCAATTGAAAAAAATTCATGAAAAATTTGTAAATTTTTCCAGTTTATTTAAATCAATTTTATTACTATTTCTGTAAACTAATTTGATCCTTGATAATTTCAATTAAATTAGCTTCTTGTTGCTGAAAAAATATTTAAAATTTTGTTACAAATAAATATCAAAAAATTTATTGAAAAAATTCATCAAAAATTTGTAAATTTGTCCAGTTAATTTATATCAGTTTTATTACTAATTCTATAGACTTATTTAATCCTTCATAATTTCAATTAAATTCGATTCTTGTTACAGAAAAAATATTTTAAATTTTGTTACGAATAAAGATAAAAAATCAATTGAAAAAAATTCATGAAATTTTGTAAATTTTTTCAGTTTATTTATATCACTTTTATTACTATTTATGTAAACTAATTTGATCATTTATAGTTTCAATTAAATTAACTTCTTGTTATTGAAAAAATATTTAAAATTTTGTTACGAATAAATATAAAAAAATTAATTGAAAAAAAATTCATGAAAAATTTGTAAATTTTTTCAGTTCATTTATATCAGTTTTATGACTATTTCTATAGACTAGCTTGATTCTTCATAATTTCAATTAAATTAGCTTCTTGTTAGTGAAAAAATAGTTAAAATTTTGTTAGGAATAAATATCAAAAAATCAATTGAAAAAAATTGATCAAAGATTTGTAAATTTTTCCAGTTTAATTATATCAGTTTTATTACTATTTCTGTAAACTAATTTGATCATTGATAGTTTCAATTAAATTAACTTCTTGTTATTGAAAAAATATTTAAAATTTTGTTACAAATAAATATCAAAAAATCAATTGAAAAAAATCGTCAAAAACCTGTAAATTTTTCAGTTTTGTCACTATTTCTATATACTAACTTTATTCATGATAAATTCAATTAAACTAAAGCAATTAAAAGGTTAAATCAATAATTAAAAATAATTAAAGTTTGTTGTATGTATTTTTTTCAATTTCAATGATGTTAACAAAAATCTCTGTACATTTTCAATTATAAATAGTTTCTCTATATTAATACAAGTTTTATAAAACTTTGAGAATTTTCTTTATAATAATTTAATACATATTTTATATATTACATTTTAATAATAATAAAGTTTTTATGATTTCATATAAAATGATTACTTCTTTCACACAACATTTTCAATTCGGTACGAAACGTGATAGAAGACGACTACAAAAAACAGAAATTGGAACAGTCATCATGTGTTTTTCTATTTT
>NW_017096840.1:0-30282 GCF_001412225.1 Nicrophorus vespilloides
CTAATTACATTACTTTTGGGACAAAGTCTAGAAAAATCATGTTTTCAGTAAAATTTCTATATTATTTTTTGAATATTTACTAATTACATTACTCTTGGGATAAAATCTGGAAAAATCATGTTTTCAGTAAAGTTTCTAAATATTTTTTTTGAATAATTACTAATTACATTAATTTTGGGACAAAATGTAGAAAAATCATGTTTTCAGTAAAGTTTCTATATCATTTTTTTGAATATTTACTAATTACATATTTACTAATTACTTTTAGGACAAAATCTGGAAAAATCATGTTTTCAATAAAGTTTCAATATAATTTTTTGAATATTTACTAATTACATTACTTTTGGGACAAAATCTAGAAAAACATGTTTTCAGTAAAGTTTCTATATATTTTTTTGAATTTTTACGAATTACTTTTGGGACAAAATCTGGAAAAACCATGTTTTCAATAAAGTTTTTGTATAATTTTTTTAAATATTTACTAATTAAATCACTTTTAAGAGAAAATCTGAAAAAATAATGTTTCTGCAACTTATTTTGAATATTAATTAATAAGTTTTGAAAGAAAATTTTATTTTTTAAATAAAATTTGTATTGAAACTAATGAAACTAGTTCAGATTATTTTTTAAATTAAATTATTTATTAATAATTATAAACTTTCATTAATTTATTAATCTACAAAAATTACAAAAAAAGACAAAAGTTGTCTCATGTTTTTTCTTTTCTTTTGAATTAGATTGAATCATTGAAAAATAAAGAAATCACATTGATCAGAGCAAAAAAGAAGAAAGGGCTCAAGACGTCGCGTTTCTGTAGAATTAAGGGATGTTTGTTGATCAGACAATTAAATGAAACCAATTAAAAGAATACCGTTATCGCGCGCAAAAGAAAAGGGTTGGATTCGTCCGGGATCCACTTTTAATTACCTCAAAGAGGAGGAATAATCAAAGTGGAAGAGTGAAAGGGAGAAGAAGAGGCAAGGATCGGATCTCCAAGGAAAAAAAAAACTAATCAAATAGAACAATCGCGAAAATATTATGCTATCAAATGTAATCAAGATTCATTGTCTGAGAGAGGAGAGATCTCGAGCAGCTCCTACTTCTTCATCCCCTTTGCTTTTTTCTCTACTTCTTCGTCCTTTGTGTGCATGTATGTGTTGTTTTTTTTTCTGCTTCTCCTCCTCCGGCTTCCTTCTCTTTTTCATTTTGAGATTTACAAATATCATGCAATTTATATTGAAGCCCCGGAAAGTGGCGGAACGAACGAAAATCTGGATCTCGCAAAGAGAGTGAGAGACAAGAAGAAAAAAGGGAAGTGAAGAAGGAGAGATTTCATCTCGTTTTGCCTCCCGATACCGCGCCGGAATCGGAGAGCCTTAATCACCAATCTGCGGATCCATTACGCAAATTAAAAATACGAGACGGGAGAGAAGAGCCAAGACAATGACGACGGATGGATGGATGGATGAGAGAATCCGAGATGGAGACGGGATTCGATTACGCGAATTAAACGCTGCTGCACGGTGTATAGATAGAATGCAGCGGGAAGAAGGTTTTGCACTTTCGAGAATATTAATGAATCGGGGTTGAAAAGAAAAACTGTTGTTTTCTTCTTTTTTTTTTGGTGAAGGAACAGGGGTTGTTGTTTTGTGTATAAGGGATGGAAGCAGATGGGATTGATTTGGTGGACTAGGAGGCAATTCGATGAGGGAGAGAAAGGAATTGACTTCGAAGTGTCCGCAAGTGTTTCCATTTTTTATTGGGGTTTGTAAAGGCGGAAGCAACAAGAGGATAGCCGGATGGACCCTTCTTCTTCTTCTTCTTCTTCCACCCTCACTCAACCTTTTATATTTCCCTTTCTTCGACCCTGGGGCATAAATCAGCGGCGAGTAAATAGTTCGGATATGGAATCGCAGGCAATAAATTTTAGGTTTTTTTATATAGATCCTTCGACCCTTCGAACCCACAAATTGGCGACACAACAACAGTTTATTTTATTTCATTCCTCATCGATTATCCTTTCTTTTTTTTATACTATACTATACTATATATTAACGATATTGTGTGGCGGTATCACACGAAACCTACTCCTAATTGTACCTGTCCACGGGCATAAATCAGCGGATGACGTCAGATGTCGCTGCAATAACTCATGCATTATGGTCCAGAGAATTACGGACAATTATGTCCCCATTAGATAACTAACGACAGAGAATAATATTTATAACGTGCATAAATTACACGCAGCTTCGCAGTCCGACCGGAGCGAGACGGACTACGGATTTATTTTTGCTTATTGAAAAACCAGCAATTTTCTGCAAAGATTCTACAAAGTGCGAAGAGGAGAGAGAGTGCATGAAAATGCATCAGATTGGCGAAAGAAAGATGGAAATAAGTTATCATTTACATGAGAGTTATTTCTGCACATCAACAATTTTATTGTGGCGAAGAGTTGGTTGAAGATATAGAGAGTTTGTGAGAGATAGAGAGAGAGAGAAGGATTGTTAATAATCGTCTGATTAATGAGCCGAGGCTTTGGACGTAATCCCTGCCTAAGCATTAATAACCACTCTCCGATCAATTGTTCAAATAGCAAACTCTGATCGTTTCGTCGTTGTGTATGCAACCTTGCCCTTTGCTAATTTTCTGGAATTTATTGCTTGAAAGGAAACACGCTTTGATTTATTACACCCGTAGATCGTTGCGAACTGAAAATCACTCCTCCTTCTTCTTCAAGCCTAATATTTTCAAAGCTAAATTATTCACTCACTCTCAGTCTCTTTTGCAACAAGAAAATCATAATTGAATCAGTAAAATTCTTAACTCTTAATCCATATTTAAACATAAAATAATATTCAAATTATTTTAAATATTTATCATTAATTCATATTAAGAAATTTGCATTTTTTTCATATCTTAATACAAATATATTACAAATCAACTGCAATTTACTAATTACATTACTTTTGGGACAAAATCTGGAAAAATCAAGTTTTCAGAATATTTACATCACTTTTAAAAAAAAAAAATCTGGAAAAAATCATGTTTTCAGTAAAGTTTCTATATCATTTTCTAAATATTTACTAATTACATTATTTTTGGGACAAAATTTGGAAAAATCATGTTTTCACTAAAGTTTCTATATCATTTTTTGAATATTTTACTAATTACTATATTTTTGTGACAAAATCATGATTTATTTTGAATATTTCTAACTATATTACTTTTAAGAGAAAAATCTGGAAAAAATTATGTTTTCAATAAAATTTTTATATATTTTTTTGAATATTATTTGAATATTAACTAATTACATTATTTTTAAGAGAAAATCTGAAAAAAATGTGTTTCTACAACTTATTTTGAATATTAATAACTTAATCTTAATCCTTAATCTACATTTAAGCATAAAATAATATTCAAATTATTTTAAATATTTATCATTAATTCATATTAAGAAATTTGCATTTTTTCATATCTTAATACAAATATAATACAAAACAACTGTAATATTTATTTTCCAAATTTTTGTTCGAAATTGATACAAAAGTTCGTAAAGTTAGGTTTCTTTTGCATCATGTAAGAATTGAGTTAATATTTCTGGCTTTTATTGATTCATGTACGAATTGAGATTGTTTATAAAGATTTGGTTAAATTGTTGAAAAAATTGTCTTTTTTCTATTAAGAAAAGTTGGAAATTCAAATTACTGAAAACGTATTTGATATATTGAGACAGATGAAATATAGACGACATAAAGCTTCAAAACTCAATTAATTTACACTAAAAAGGATATTTTTACTTCCTCCACATGTAGACAAACATACAAAATTCATTTCTTATCAAATCTTATTACAAAATTCAATATACAACATATTATTTATTTCATTGAAAATTTGAAGAAGTTTATGGAAATTTAAATTATATTTTTATAAATAATTTGCAATAACTTTGATAATAACACTAGTTTTTCTTATATATTGTTGAAAAAGAGACGTAAAGCTTCAAAACTCAATTCATTTCCTTCAAGCCTAATATTTTCAAAGCTAAATTATTCACTCACTCAAGTCTCTTTTACAACAAGAAAATCATAATTGAATTAATAAAATTCTCAATCCTTAATCCACATTTAAGCATAAAATAATATTCAAATTATTAATTTATATTAAGAAATTTGCATTCTTTCATATCTTAATTTTTCTAAAATATCTAAATTTTTGTTCGAAATTGATACAAAAGTTAGGTTTCTTTTGCATCATGTAAAAATTGAGTTAATATTTCTGGTTTTCATTGATTCATGTATGAATTGAGATTGTTTATAGAGATTTTGTTAAATTGTTGAAAAAAATGTGTTTTTCCATTAAGAAAAGTTGTAAATTCAAATTACTGAAAACGTATTTAATACAATGTTTGTTATCGGAAGTAACTTTGGTTTTTGAGTTTAAATTGTTGGTTTCTGTAACTATTGGATTTGTTATCAAGGCTTCGGTGCCTGGGGTGTTTGGTATTCCGATGTAAGATGTTAAATCTGTTGGGATTTGCATGAAGAGACGTGATAAGGTAATCATCGATACGTCCTCACTGCCAATGACAAACTATTTAGCTTTAAATCGGATGCACGTGGCGGCGGCGGCGGCGGTGGAGGCGGTTGTGGGGAGGCACAATGTGTGTGCGGTGGGGCCCCCACATGTGTGCTCAGCCTCGGTCACATACCGGTAATTTTTCCGTCTGCGCCCGTCATCACATGTGTCGTAATGCCTCGGCAATTTGTACCATTCCCCCGATGGGAATGGTAATAAAGACATTACCTGCGATGCAACATACACACACACGTCCACACACATGCATATGGACGTACGAAACCACGAATACAGGCATAAATCCGGGGAAGAGCGCGACGGAACGGAACCATCGTCGGCCGCTGCTAATAAAACATCGGTGGATGAGGATGAGAAAACGTGAACGTGGAGACACATCTTCCAGCATATCATATTTGCTTCGCTTATCTATTTTATATTATTACTTTTTCTTTTCCAGAAATGAATAATACGCTTTTTCCTAAAAAAATACGATAACTCGGTGAGACGTGATCTGTTGTCGGAATGATTCAATTATAACCGTCGCAGAGGGTCAGAAACCATTTTTTGTCTCCTTCTTCATCATCACAAACATCTTCACTTACCGAAAGAATCTTCCATCTGCAAAGACTCGCTCGTTCCTCATCTTTGTTATTCACGCAATCTCCAAACCCGGATCGACTCTGTTTTTTAAACAAGAAGAAGAAAAAAAAATTAGATCCTAAAAATCCGCCCGCATTGAAAACTTTGCTGGACTCAACCGAATTACAAATATACACCCTTACGTCATAGGGGACAGATGTCCATTGAATTGATTTTCTTTTCGTTTTGGCGCAATTTCGTGGAGGAGTTCATTAAAGCAGCGGCAATTTTAAATATTAATCTCGCGCGTGTGTGTGTAAGAGAAAGTGTGTGTGTAAGAGCGTCGCGACGCCCTCGAGGGGATCCTGACAGATACACAAATGAGAGCTGATACCTTCTTCTATAGATATTCCCTATTTGAGTTATTACTGCCGTACACTTTTCAATAATGTCTAATGGATGCACGAGAGGACAAGGACAGATGCGGGGGTGGCGAAAACTCTTCGTGTATGAGTATGAAAGAGAGAGAGTAGGATTGTGGATTGAGGTGGTTGGAGCAGGAGCAGAGATAGATGGAAGCTTAGTGCATTGCTCTCGAGAGCTCGCTTCCCTTTGTTCTTCTTAACGCGACTGACTGTAAAAGCCGCGTGCACAAACGCTCCTGCTGCCTACAACAAAAGTCGTCCTGCGAATGACTCTATATATACGTGAATAATCAGAAAAAGGCGTTCGCATCAATCAATAAGCAATCTTTCAAAAAGCTTCAAAAACTCAATTCATTTCCACTATTTATAATTCTTCCACATTTACTCACTCATACAAATTTCATTTCTTATCAAATCTTAATTCGATTTTCAATTTACAACATATTTTGTCATTATATGTAGTAATCTTTCAAAAAAAACTTCAACAAATCAATTAATGGCGTAAAAAGTTTATTTCTTATCAAATCTTAATACTAATTTCAATTTACAACATATTATGTGATTATATGTATTTCATTGAAAATTTAAAGAATTTTATGGAAATTTTCATTATATTTTTAAAAATAATTTGCAATTATTTGAAGATAATTTCTTTAATTTCCAATAGAAAATATATTTTTACTTCCTCCACATGTAGACAAACATACAAAATTCATTTTTTATGAAATCTTAATACAAAATTCAATATACAACGTTTTATGTGATTATATGTATTTCATTGAAAATTTAAAGAATTTTATAGAAATTTTAATTATATTTTTATAAATAGTTTGTAATTATTTGGAAGTAATTTCTAGAATTGAATTGAGATAATAACACATTATTTTTTCTTATATATTGATGAAAAAGAGACATAAAGCTTAAAAACTCAATTCGTTTCCACTAGAAAGAATATTTCAAAGCGTATTTGTACTTCATCTACATTTAGTTAACTATACAAAATCTATTTATTTTCAAATTTTAATTCAAATTTCAATTATATTTATTTCATTGAAAAATAATCATAAATCATGAATTATTGTTTTTATAAATAATTTGCAATTATTTTGAGGTATTTTTTATAATTGAAATGAGATAATAAAACTTTACTTTTTCATATAAGAAAATATAATGAGATAGATGAAATATAGACGACATAAATGCTTCAAAACTCAATTAATTTCCACTAGAAATGATATTTTAAAGCATATTTTTACTTCTTCTACACAAACATTTTATTTGTTATCAAATCTTAATTCAGATTTGAATTATAATTATCATTGAAAAATTGAAGAATTTTATGGAAAATTGCACATTATTTGTAGGTAATTTCTAGAATTGAATTGAGATAATAACACTTTTATTTTTCTAAAATAAAGCTTCATTTCCATTAGAAAGCATATTTTTACTTCTTCAGATTTCAATTATAATTATCATTGAAAAATTGAAGAATTTTATGGAAAATTTCATGAAAAACTGCACATTATTTGTAGGTAATTTCTAGAATTGAATTGAGATAATAACACTTTACTTTTTCATATACGAAAATATATTGAGATAGATGAAAAGTAGACAAAAAGCTTCAAAACTCAATTAATTTCCACTAGAAAGGATATTTTTACTTCTTCAGATTTCAATTATAATTATCATTGAAAAATTGAAGAATTTTATGGAATTTTGCACATTATTTGTAGGTAATTTCTAGAATTGAATTGTGATAATAAAACTTTTATTTTTTCTTATAAAATATATATATATATGATATATATATATATATATATATGAGATGAAAAAGAGACATAAAGAAGTCGTTGTGAAAAGTGTCTGAAAACGAATGCAAGAGTTGTTGTTGTTGCTGTATATACACACGCCATTTATATTCGATGGAACTATAAGAATATGTTTTTGAGTATACGGTCTCGAGGGAGGCATGAAATTCGCTCGAACAGAGAGGAAGGAATAAATAAAGATGAGAAAGACAGAGAGAAGAACACAGCATTTCAGATACACATCCGAAGAGGGTGGCGGCGGCGTTGGCGGCATCTCCAACTTTGAATCGCAAATATTCCCAAGCCCGACATTCCCGCAAAGAAATATCGCCGTTTCATATCAATAATTTTCACATATTTCCACCTGAATTTATACGCCTCTTCCTTCTTATTGTTGTACGCACGCGAAGCTGAAAAAGAAAAATGATTTATCGGTGATCGATTCACCTTCTTTATGCGTGTTTTTTTTGTGCCGTTATTTTCAGAGGTAAGCACACTTTAGTGCTTTGATAATTTCCCCCGGAGGTGCCGTAAAACAGGTAATTTTCTGATAGCAAAACTTTTCGTCGTCGTCTGTTCGAAAGTAAACTAAGAAAGCGGGAAGTTGAGAGCGAGAAAAAATATATATAATATAACGGGGATTCTCTTCCAATTTTAAATTTATTACTTCCAATCCTGCACGCGCTGTTTCGTATCATGTTGTTTTTTTGTTATTTCTTGAATCGCGTGTAATTGCGTGTTTCGCGTGAGGAAATTTGTGATTTCCCGAAGGCTGGACAAAAAGAAAATTGAATTTTAGAGTAAATAATACAAATATTTACATATTCATTGAATTTATAGTATAAATAAATTTAATAAAAAAAAATAGATACTTTTAAAATAAACCAAAGACTTAAAATTATTATGTAATAAAAAAGAATGGAAAATCATAAATAGTTTTGTAAATTAATTAATTTTCATATAACTTTGTATATTATTACTTAATTTTATGTGCATTAACAGACTGTTAAAAGTTTAACATTCGGTTAATCTTGGGTAAACTTAAGTTTATATGCATTAACAGACTGTTAATTAAGTTAATCTTGGATAAATTAACATATTATAGAAAGATGAATTTTGATATTTCTAAAATTGTTTTAAAAATTTATGAAGTATAAACATTGTTTTTTCATATTATTAACATACTGTTATAATTTTAACAATATTATTGTGTGTCCGACCATTATTATTATAATTGTTATTGTTAATTTAATGTATTAACGAACTAGAGACATACAATGTTCTCTTAGTCGCATTATTATATAAACATATACATCAGCATCAAAGAATCTTTACCTTGATCCCAGTTCAATACACTTTAACATAAATAAAGGACACCAAAGCGTGAAGATTCCCATTGATACTCCTATACCTTTAGTCCGAATTCAAGTCCTTATTATAAACACATAATGATCATTACAAGTATAATCGTAATCAATCATCTTTTTCATGTAACAAATGCATAGGATTTTGTCCCGGTCTTTGTAAGTAGAATAAGTATTTAGAATCAGTCTCGGTAAAACCTTCAAAGACTGATAGAGTCCATGTAAAACATTTAAAGACTAATAAAGTCTCAGTAAAACCTTAATAATATGAACATAGTCTTATAAGAATATTAATATGACGAGCATAGTCTCAGATACATCTTAAATCGACCAAGTAACAAATAAAGTTATGTAAAACCAAACGAATTTCATTAAATTCCCAACCATTGAGACTACACAACGACAACATCAGAAAATATTCCACTGTATCCAGAATTCCATCCCTGGGACACGACAATATGTTATATAAATATGACTATTATTGATTAGATCATAATCAGCAATTGCATTATTTGTACATAAAAAGCAATAACTTTCTTTTGGACAAAGATATTTGTGCTCGCTCCGTCTCTGTGTCTCTTGGATTACAACTTTTATGTACGTCTTTTGATTGGCAATCAATGCGCGTTATGCATTATTACTGCGGTCGTAAAGCAGGCACAAACTTTCGTCGGTTTATGTCCGAGGTCAATTTGCGGACTTGTCCCTAAATAATCTACAGGTCTGATCAACGTTTTATGAAGAAATGCGTCTTCAGCCCGTTGCATTCGATCGTGCAAAAAGAAAATAGAAACATTTTGCACGTTTATTTTATTTTTTTTTTCTTACATACACTTTACAATTACAACAAAATTATAGTTTATATCATTAATCTCATATAATATTAAGTTAGAAATTTATTTTTTTTTTATCTAAACAAAGTAAACTTTTCTAAATAAATTCGATATTTTTCAATGATTCTTCTATAGTTATAGAGTAATAATAATACACAGTTTTACATCGTCAACAGGAAACCTTCATCAAAATAACGTTTTCTGTTAATTAATTACATTATTACTTACATATTGTATATCTTTACTTTGTATTTAACTAATAAATAAAGCATACAAACTTTTAGTTTATGTAGTTCATAATCATATTTCTATACAATTCTCATTAAAAATTATAATAAATTTTAATTTTTAACAAAAATTTGATCAATTTTCTTTATTTTTTTTATACTATATTTATTTGTAGTTACAATAATCTTGCATACACTTTACAATTACAACAAAATTATAGTTTATATCATTAATCTCATATAATATTAAGTTAGAAATTTATTTTTTTTTCTCTAAACGAAGTAAACTTTTCTAAATAATCTGATCAACGTTTTATGAAGAAATGCGTCTTCAGCCCGTTGCATTCGCAAAAAGAAAATAGAAACATTTTGCACGTTTATTTTATTTATTTATTTTATTTTTGGTAAAAGGTGTTTCCGGCAGACCGGAAACCGGGCTAAATGCTTTCGAAATCCGGAAACGTCGGCCGCCGGAATAAATACACATATATATTCTTTAACGGGGTCCGTTTTCTCGAACGCTCTTGTTGAAAGGGGGATGTGTTTTCGTTCATCCTCTCATCCTTCTGGTGGATGGAAGCCACCACTTAAAGCGGCGCCCGAAAGAATAAATAATTATTAGACTGGATTCTGTTTTTTTTTTTGTTCTTGTTTGTGTTTGTGTGTGTATTAGCAAGCCGTTAAAAGTATATTGTCCATAATCTTTTACGACAGTCGGTATGTGGGATGGGATGGGATGAATCGAACCTTCGGGCTAATAATCCATTAATTTATTTATGAATCCTATAAAACCGGGGATGGTTATTGCGTGGACCGGTAACGCACTCTCTCCGCAGATCGTGTGGGTGGCTTTGGAATGATGGTTCGTTCCCACCACCTCCTCTGATGATGATGATCAGACCATGGTAGAATGCTGCACAGATTGAGAGAATTACATCCATATACAGAGAAACAAACGGCCGATCGGCCTAAGTGACATATGTATCGTAATCTGCATATGCGGACTATGTTAATGGGCGAGCTAATTGTGGACAGTTGGCGGCACTACATCACACTATGTCACACGACCGTATCGCCTGTCAGGTCCCTATTGACATGTATATTAGTTGTTTGATACAGATGTATGCGAATGATTCACGGTACACACACACACACTTAATACATACATACATGCACATATACATGCATGCACACACGCGATTCGATATTGCGACGAGCAGTTATCCTGGAAATATGCTAATAATACCTGTAATTTATGTGGACATCGATTGCAGAGGGAGAGAGAACGGGATCCGAATTACCGTTTGTCGGCCTTCCCTCCCCCAAAATCAACCAAAAACAATCAATTAATACTGATTTACATGAATCCACATCAAACGATTACAAATCCCAAAACCCAAATACAAACAGCCATAATACGTACACAGTTTTACATCGTCAACACGAAACCTTCATCAAAATAACGTTTTCTGTTAAGTAATTACATTATTACTTACATATTTTATATCTTTACTTTGTATTTAACTTATAAATAAAGCATACAAACTTTTAGTTTATGTAGTTCATAATCATATTTCCATACAATTCTCATTAAAAATTATAATAAATTTTAATTTTTAACAAAAATTTGATCAATTTTATTTATTTTTTTTATACTATATTTATTTGTAGTTACAAAAATCTTGCATACACTTTACAATTACAACAAAATTATAGTTTATATTATTAATCTCATATAATATTAAGTTAGAAATTTAATTTTTTTTTTATATAAACGAAGTAAACTTTTCTAAATAAATTCGATATTTTTCAATGATTCTTCTATAGTTATAGAGTAATAATAATACAAAGTTTTACATCATCAACAGGAAACCTTCACCAAAATAACGTTTTCTGTTAAGTAATTACATTATTACTTACATAGTTTATATCTTTTCTTTGTATTTAACTTATAAATAAAGCATACAAACTTTTAGTTTATGTTATAATTTAGTTCATAATCAAATTTCTAAACAATTCTCATTAAAAAATTATAATAGAGAAAATATATATTTTAATTAAAAAAAAATGTAATTTTTTAACAAAACTTTGATTCTATACTATATTTATTTGTAGTTACAATAATCTCACATACACTTTACAATTACAACAAAATTATAGTTTATATCATTAATCTCATATAATATTAAGTTAGAAATTTAATTTTTTTTCTCTAAACGAAGTAAACTTTTCTAAATAAATTCGATATTTTTCAATGATTCTTCTATTGTTATAGAGTAATACTAATACACAGTTTTACATCGTCAACAGGAAACCTTCATCAAAATAACGTTTTCTGTTAAGTAATTACATTATTACTTACATATTTTATATGTTTACTTTGTATTTAACTTATAAATAAAGCATACAAACTTTTAGTTTATGTAGTTCATAATCATATTTCTATACAATTCTCATTAAAAATTATAATAAATTTTAATTTTTAACAAAAATTTGATCAATTTTCTTTATTTTTTTTTATACTATATTTATTTGTAGTTACAATAATCTTGCTTACACTTTACAATTACAACAAAATTACAGTTTATATTATTAAGTTCATATAATATTAAGTTAGAAATTTATTTTTTTTCTCTAAACGAAGTAAACTTTTCTAAATAAATTCGATATTTTTCAATGATTTTTCTATAGTTATAGAGTAATAATAATACACAGTTTTACATCGTCAATAGGAAACCTTCATCAACATAACGTTTTCTGTTAAGTAATTACATTATTACTTACATAGTTTATATCTTTACTTTGTATTTAACTTAGAAACAAAGCATACAAACTTTTAGTTTATGTTAAAATTTAGTTTATAAACATATTTCTATACAAATCTCATTAAAAATTATAATAAATTTTAATTTTCTTTCTTTTTTTATACTATATTTATTTGTAGTTACAATAATCTTGCATACACTTTACAATTACAACAAAATTATAGTTTATATCTTTAAGCTAATATTGTATTATAAGTTATAAATTTAAATTTCATACATTTAAAAAAAAGTTTTTCGCTAAATGAAATAAACTTTTCGAAATAAATTCGTTAGTTTGTGATTAAAATTGTTAATATCTAAGCTTTTGTTTACTAATTTTTAATTAGAATTAATTATCTGTTGATTTAATCAATAAGATTTGATTGTGATTGTGAAGTTAGTGTTGAGGTTTTTGTGAATAGTTTATGCAATCAGCAATGGAAATTTGTGCAGGCGATTGGCGATTCAAGGTGCATCGAATGCAATCGTCGCACGTGTCCTTAAAGGAAAGCATCTGAAAAGCTGTAGACTGTAAATTGAGGCGAAGTGGAAGGTGCTTATAAATAATTGATGCCGGGCGATTCGTTATGAAATAAATACGATAATTTCCCGGTGTCGAGTCGATAAATCGAGCCCGCAAAACGACATTAAATAAACATGATCATGATGATGATGGCGGTCTCCTTTCTTTCTGTCCCGTCCTGGACAGAGCACGTAGGCTACGCGTTGTGAATATGCTTCTTTTACCGCCGCTCCTCATGATGAGGATTCATCCTTCTACTTCTTCACCTCATCCTTGTATTTCTACACCTCTCCGAGAGCAAACAGATCTTCGAGATACAAACACGAGTTGCACCTCGTAAAAATCCCGGAATTAAATTGCGATCAGGTGTGTACACAGATTAAGCGCCGTTGCCGTTGCCGCCGTTACCGGAAAACGGGGTTGGCGTTGGCGTGGGTGTTGGGAGGGGTTGAAAATAAAGACAACGGAATAAATCCTTTAGTCTAGTGTTTGTCTAAGACGGGCTTAAGAGCACTAATTATCAAAGTTGGAAACTGTATTAAGATTATGCCAAGGTGAGGTATTAAATATTGTCAATTTAGCAATTTAGCGAGTTTCGGTGTGCGGCGCGCGTGATTTTCCCTGTTATTATAGATAATGGTATGGTAAATGGGTTGACTTTACCTTAAGCAGTTTGTTTTACGCGCGCTCCACCGAAATTATTATCGCCCCCTGACAGATGTTTCTTCGACACTCTCTCTCTCTCATCCCACATTTTTGCAACTCGCAACTTCTCTCACTCCTAATTGGCCCTTGGGAATCAGCTAATTAACGGCCACATTGTTCATATTGTTTTAATCGAATCGAGTGGGTTTCGAACAAATCGACTCTGAATTCTGAAAGAAGAGAAACGGAATATACCTTCAGGAGACAGGTATCCCGCTGGGTCGCTCTGCTCTCTAATAAAGGGTACGGCGGGTATTACCATAATTTCCCTGCCCTCTCGATAAATCCATAATGTTGCTGCTGCTGCTGCTACCATCCTCTCTCCACTCTTCTGCTGCTGTTGGTTTCTTCGTTTTCGGTTCAAAAGAGATAACAGACAAATGTTGTTGTCCGAGTACGCGACAATATTACATTACTTACCGTGGCACCGACTAATCGGGTCCATTGTTACGGCTACCGTATTTCAACTTGGGCGGCGGAACCCCCGCCGGTTCCGACTTATGGACTAAAACTCTTAACTCTCCGGCTACCAGAGGATGCCATTTTTAATATTGTCATTAAGTGGGACGGTCATTATCAATTATACTTCTTCTTTCGTGCCCGATGGTCTGTAGGTCCGACCGTTCGTCGGTCCACCTGGGGTGGAGAGAGGCACGATCCGATCGAGCCTTACAAATCGCTCGCATTCAAATCGTAGTCTAATCCAAAGAAATATTAACAACCATCACTCCTCTTCATTAATCCTCAACCAACAAAACGCTCGAACCTAAACATTCCTAACATATTCACAATTACAACTGCAGTAATCGTAAAAAGTGCATAGTTTTAAAGCTCTTAACGCAATTTTCAAAAGAAATAATAATCGCAATTCTTAAGAAATTCATGTAACAATGCAAAGTTTTAAAAAGGTACAGAAATTTCACTCAATAGTTATTTAACAGAAATGTTCAAAAAAAAAATACTTGTATAAGTTTAGAACAAAAACTTTGAATTTTAATGTAATTATACTCAATATTTAATAAAGTATAATTGCATAGTTTTAAAAAGGTTCAACAGTTTCACTCAATAGTTAATCAAAAAATATATAATATTAACATAAATAATCACAATTCTTAAGAATTTACATATTTATTATTACAAATATTTCAATAATTTTTAAAAACAATAATTATTAACACATTGAAATTACATTTCAAATTTTTCAAATTTACACAATAATTCTATAATTTTAGAAAAGATGTTTTGAATTTTAAAGTAATTATACTCAATATTTAATAAAGTATTATTTCTTTAGAATTTCATGTAATAATTCAGAATAATTGCATAGTTTTAAAAAGGTACAACAGTTTCACTCAATAGTTAAACAAAAAATATATAATATTAACTCAAATGATCACAATTCTTAAGAATTGAATTTACCTGTTTATTATCACAAATATTTTAATAATTTTTAAAAACAATAATTACTAACACATTGAAATTACATTTAAAATTTACACAATTATTTACAATAGTTCTTTAATTTTAGAAAAGAAGTTTTAAATTTTAAAGTAATTATACTCAATATTTAATAAAGTATTAATTCTTAAGAATTTCATGTAATAATTCAGAATAATTGCATAGTTTTAAAAAGGTATACCAGTTGCACTCAATAGTTAAACAAAATATATATAATATTAAGACAAATTATCACAATTCTTAAGAATTTACATTTTTATTATTACAAATATTTTTAATTTAACAATTAATCAATATATAATTTTAGTAATTTATGAAAGAATAAAGTAAAAAAATTCCAATAAGAAAATGTATATTAATTACAAAATGTATTTGACCATAGTTTATTATGTAAACAATATATTTTGAAAAAGAAATATTTATGAAAATTCAATTTAAAACTAATAAAAATCACAGCCGGTAGCTGAAGAGCTACGATATTTATTCGATTTGTAAATAAATTAAACAAATTCTGTTTTAGCTATAAAATTGAGAATTTGTAGTTAAAATACCGTATGAAAGATCAAAGGCCAACAAGGTGTAATCAGATGTTCGGCATCGGGTTTATCCAAAAGGTTTACCGGGAATTAATTGTTATTCAATACGGAATCAATTTACACTGTGAAACCAATTAACACCGAGTGATTTGAGTAGTCGAAGAATGCCCGGCGGTCCGGTCCGGTTGAAGAAAAATTAAATTTAATCGCTATTAGTTCTACGAAAAATTAGGTAGACATCTGTTACGACATGGATCTATAACTTTTTTTATTATTATTTGTAAAGTGATCAAATCTGTGTAAATTCCAAATTTTGTCCACAATTTTTGTCTTCATTTGGTATTATTTATATTTATTTACTACTTCTTTTATTAAATTATGATTGTTTGATAAATTTTTGCATTTTTTATAAGATATTCAGTGAAAATCATAGTGAAAATTCAGTGAAAATTATAGTTTTAATAATTACAGAAAAATATTTAAATTTTTATTTTCCAAATTTTGTCCACAATTTTTGTCTTAATATATTATTATTTGCATTTATTTACCAATTATTTTATTTAACTCTGATTGTTTTGTAAATATTTGCATTTTCATAAGACTTTCGCTCAATAAATATTTATAGTTTTACAAAATAATAAAAAAATCTTTAAATTTTTATTTCCCAAATTTTGTTCACAATTTTTGTTTTCATTTGTTATTATTTATATTTAGATACTACTTCTTTTTTAAATTTTGATTGTTTGATAAATATTTGCATTTTCACTGAATGAAAATTATAGTTTTACAAATTATATAAAAATATTTGTTTTTTTCCAAATTTTATCCACAATCATTTATATTAAAAACTGTATTGAAATTGATGCCAAAAAATAAAAAAAAATATAATAATTTCAAAATTAGTACACAAATACTCAAAAAAAATATTTATTATTGATAAAATTGGAAAAACTTGAAAATTTTAATTTTCTGTTTTGTAAAAAAAATACTTTTAAAACAAGAAAACAAATTAGTTTTTGTTTTACTTAAGCAATAATTGTTTATTTTTCCAAAATTTATAAAAAAAAAATATTAAAAATCTTATGAATTACCAAAACAAAAGTTTGAAATTACTATTATTTTCTTATACTTTTGATAAATTTGAAAACTATAAATTTTAATTTTATAATAAACATATTTGTTTAAATCATTTAAGAGAATTTCAATTAAAGTTTAATATAAAGTTGTCTAAATTTAATAAATATTGCTTAATATTTAAGAAAAATAATAAATTTATGGATAAATATAAGAAATTAATATAATAGCAAGTTTTCAATGAAATACACAAATAGTTGTTTTAGTTTCTACATAATTTCATTCGATATATAAATTATTAGAAAAAGTGCTAGTGTTTCAGATAAACGCATCGAATTTTCAATAAAATACATAATTAGTTTTTATAGTTTCAATATAATTTCAATTGGAATATAATTTTTTAGAAAAACTGCGACTGTTATAGTAGTTAAGGATTTAATATAATTTCAATTTGAAATACGAATAAAAATACGAGCGTTACAGGAGAAACACGGTTGCAATATGTCATCATTATTAAATTGCTCGGAGCCGATGGGTTCTTCTTCTGCGGATCATCTATTTCCCCGTTCAATGGATGTTGGTTGGAAATATGCGAAAGAGGTGGCGTGTCGGAAAGTGGATGAATTATGCTCGGCTGTTCACCAGTTGTCAACGGATATTCCGAGCGGATAAACTCGAACGATCGGTAATCCGTGAATTTATTGCGATTTTATGCGGATCCCATCGGATTTGGAAACGCACTCGTGAAACCTAACAGCCCCCAACCCCCCAACACTCGATTTCACCTAAGAGAGGGGTGAAAGAAGAAGAAGAAGAAAAAGAACCATTGATCAACATCGCATTAATAAAAACAGATGAAACAGAAGAAAAATAAAAGAGAGCCGTTAATGAGCCGACTTTTAATATTAATTTCATTCCCGATTTTTTTACGAGACACTAAATATTGTCCATTTTTTTTTTTGTTGTTGTTGTCTTCGTTTTATTTTTGCACTCACTTTATAGGTGGTCCCGAGCCGTAATTTACGGACGATACCAGTACGCGACGTTTTAATATCCTTACCTGAGGAAATATGTTTAATTGGGACATTAATTAAAATCAATAAATACTTTATCCTTTTTATTTTCTTCCCTAGACCGTTCATTCAAAAAAGATATCTGATCTCTCCTGGTTATTTTCTTATACATTTTGGATTATTATTATTATTGGCCCTATTTCTATACCGTTCCAGCTATTATTGGACACGGGGTGGACAGTAGTACAATACTTGTTGCTTCGGAATACCCAGCGGGAGGGTTTGCTATCATGATTTAGGTAAACCTCTCCTCTCTCTACCTACTACCGCTTCTTCTTCCTCCACCGACAACACTGACAGCGTTTAACTTACAACCTGTCCACCTCCGAAAACCCCTAACAAAAAAAAAAATAAAATAGTTATGTGTATAAAAAAAGAATGCAGACCAGGAGAGCAAGAAACAAAACCGATTGAATAAATTAACAGAAGACAAGTTAAAAATGAGCGTCGGATGTTTGAAAAGCAGTGCGAACAAAAGGGAAGAAGGGTTTTCGGATGGTATTTCGGTTATTGGCAGCAAGAAGAATCGGGTCGGAGGAATGTTCGGAGGATTACGGCGATTTGTCACCTCTCCAAATCTTTAACGTTATTTATTGAACCGAATAATATTATAATGATTTTATATGGCAATTTCACATTCTTGTATATATTTCATTTTGTTTCAATCAATTAATCAATTTCATAATGAAAATAAAACAATTAGTTCACAATTATTTTTTTCAATTAAAATTTCAATCATTCATATAAGTAAAACTTTTATTTCTATTCAGTTAAAATCTTATGAAAATGCAAATATTTCTTAAACAATCAAAGTTTAAACAATTTGGGGACAAAATGTGGTAAAAACAAATATTTTTGTATAATTTGTAAAACTATAATTTTCATTCAGTGATAAAATCTTATGAAAATGTAAATATTTATAAAACAATCAAAGTTTAAATAAAAGAAGTATTAAGTAAATATAAATAATAAACAAATTAAGACAAAAATTGTGGACTAAATTTGGAAAAGCAAATATTTTTGTATAATTTGTAAAACTATAATTTTATTCAGTGAAAATGTAAATATTTATCAAACAATCAAAGTTAAATAAAAGAAGTAGTAAATAAATGTAAATAATAACAAACTAAGACAAAAATTTTGGACAAAATTTGAAAAAAAAAAAAAAATTTGTATAAATTTTAAAACTATAATTTTCATTCAGTGAAAATCTTATGTAAATATTTATCAAACAATGTTTAAAAGAAGTATTAAGTACAAAATGTGGTAAAATAATAAACAAATTAAGACAAAAATTGTGGACTAAATTTGGAAAAAGCAAATGTTTTTGTATAATTTGTAAAACTATAATTTTTATTGAGTGAAAATCTTATGAAAATGTAAATATTTATCAAACAATCAAAGTTAAATAAAAGAAGTAGTAAATAAATGTAAATAATAACAAACTAAGACAAAAATTTTGGACAAAATTTGAAAAAAAAAAAAAAATTTGTATAAATTTTAAAACTATAATTTTCATTCAGTGAAAATCTTATGTAAATATTTATCAAACAATGTTTAAAAGAGCAGTAGTAAATAAATATAAATAATAACAGATTATTACCAATACAGTTTTTATTATTAACACTTAGTTGTTGTTTTTTTGTTTCACTTCAAATTAAACATTTAAAATCAAATTATCAATGTTAGTTTTATAATAAATTGTCATGTTCAACGTCCCAATTTTGTTTGTGTTAATATTTGTCTTAATTACTTCATTTTTATTTCTTTTTAAAATGTGGACATAGTGAAGTTGACGTGTTTTTGTGTTTGATTGAGTATCAGTAGAAACGAATTGATAAGATGAAATATTAATAGGAATTTGTATGTTGTAATAAAAATCAAAGATACGAATGGAATTCGGAATGAAAGAATGTGAATGTGAGGATTTGTCGAATTCGAGAAAATGCGAGTGAGAGAAAAATGAAGATATACGTGGAAGGAAAGTGGATGAGGACGTGCGTCCATAAATCACCGTATTACGCTTCAATGGGGAAAGGATAAATAAATTTTATTTTCGGTTCTCGGTGCAACGATTTGAGTCAAAATACTGATAAATTATCTCCGGGAGATTATGGCCCCAATTCGCAAAAAAAAGAAAAACGAAAAACGAGGAGGATATGTGGTGTGCCTCTAAATATAAATGACACGTCTGCTTTCGACTCGAAGATGAAGAAGAAAGAGCATTGAATATTCGAGAGATGCGGGATGTATTTTTTTTTTTTTTTTGATGTGGAGGGTGTTTCGTTTGCGGCTCTAATTAGGGATGAGCACGAGATGGCTTCGAGTTAATTGGAAATTGCTATCCTTGAATGATCGCTGATTGGGTATACATCATACACATTTATAGAGAGAGAAGTGACCTCTTTGAACGGAGCTGCCTTTTAATCTCTCATAATTTCATCCTCCAGGGATTATCCTCAATCAAGGCGACGTTGTCTATAAGCTCGTGTATCAATCGAAAATGCGGAGAAGCTATGGACGAGTTGAAAAATTCGTTTTGTTATACGTGTTGTTGTTGTTGTATACGAAACATAAAGAGTTAAAGAAAAGAAAGGTTGATGGAATCTGGTCTTATACCTCTCGTTTTATTAATGCCAGATAAAGCATCTTAAATACCCTTTGCTACTGTGCGTGAGACTGACTCACGTAGGCCCCATAATCATAATCATAATAACGGCCCCCCCGAACAAACGAATATATTCATAATATCTCCTATCCTCCTTCAATTTATTTATTTTCTTCTTGTTGTTTCTCTCACATCCATTTCGTTCCAAGTTTCGCTGCTTCCGAAGAAATAATAACAATAAAACTTCTCTTCGTTATTATTATTATTATTACGTTTATCCTCGTCGTCGTCTTCGTCGTTTTCGTCCTTCGACCGAAACAAAAAATAAAAGAACCTTCTGCGGTGTCGGTCACTTCTTCATCTTCTTCCACCGTTTCGAATATTATACGAGCGTGTTAATATATTATTGCCCCCTTCGGGTCGCGATGAGAGATAAATTGATTCGGGAATTCTTTCATTTATAACTCCTCGCGTCAATATTATAGGAGACTTTATTGCTTCTCTTCGTTCTTCCTCTCTCAACTCTTTTCGTCCTCAATCTGGGCCCGGCATCTCGCCTTTATTTATAGGCGCTATTAAACTTTAGGTAGCCGAAGTGATAATTTTTATTATCAACATTCTATCGGAATGTTTGGATTCATATTTTGTTGCCTCTTCTCTCTCTTTTCTTTTATTACCGCTGCTGCTTCTTTACGCACGGACCACCAAAGCAAAGAAATCTCAATTTACCTATAGTATTTGATACAACATTAACGAAAATCTTAATAAACGTTCTTATATTTATACTAGTAATTTTACTCAAGATCATCCAAAATCTTAAATTTTTCTAATCTTATAGCTTTCTCATTAATTTTATTATTAATACTATAAGATCTAATAAGATTTTCCTATAAGAAAATCATTAGTAAAACAAGAAACTTTCTTCTCAATTCATATATTTATGTAATACCATTCAAAATCTGAACATTTCGTAAATAGTAATATTAGAATGTTTTAATTCGTAATTTGCAGATTTTTCTACATTACTAATTTTATACATTACACAATGTTATCCAGAAACTTAACATTTTCTTATAGTAAACGTTGGTAAATAAAGAATATTTGTATTCAAATTTTCTTTTCAGTTCATTGTCATAGAAGACATTGGTTAAACAAGATAATTTGCAATATTTTTCTCATTTCATATATTTTTATTAGAAATTTGATTCTTCTACTTTTATATAAAGTTTGATATGTAAATAATATAGACAAATATACATAAATTTAAAAAAATATAAATTTCAGAAATTTAGTAATGACTATGTTAAAATATGTAAAACATGAAATAGACACTTTTTTTTAAACTATACGATTTGAATAATACTGTAAAAAATAGTTAATACCTAAAGCTAGTTCAATTTGTTTCAATAATATCGAAACAATTAATGAAATATTTTAATATTAAGGAATCAAAATAATTGAAAATTTTTACTTAACAAACGTTCATACATTTATACTAGTAATTTTGCTCAAGATCATCAAAAATCTCAAATTTTTCTAATCTTATACGTATCATTGTTAAGTTTACAATAGTTTGATTCATAATATGCAGCTTTCTCATTAATTTTATTATTAATACAATAAGATCCAAAATCTAATAAGATTTTTCTATAACAAAAACATTGGTAAAACAAGAAATTTTCAACTTTCTTCTCAATTCATATATTTATGTTATGTTAAAAATCTGAACATTTCGTAAATTTGCAGAGTTTTTTCTATTTTTCAATAACTATATAAATAATTTTATACATTACACAATATTATCCAGAATCTTAACATTTTCTTATAGTAAACGTTGGTAAATAAAAAATATTTGTATTCAAATTTTCTTCTCAGTTCATTTTCATAGAAGACATTGGTTAAACAAGATAATTTGCAATATTTTTCTCATTTCTTATATTTTTATTAGAAATTTGATTCTTTTACTTTTATATAAAGTTTGATATGTAAATAATATAGATAAATATATAAATATTTAAAAAAATATAAATTTCAGAAATTTAGTAATGACTATGTTAAAATATGTAAAACATGGAATAAACATTCTTTTTAAACTATACGATTTGAATAATACTGTGAAAAATAGTTAATACTTAAAGTTAGTTCAATTTATTTCAATAATATCGAAGAAATTAATGAAATATTTGAATATTAAGGAATCAAAATAATTGAATATTTTTACTTAACAAACGTTCTTACATTTATACCAGTAATTTTGCTCAAGATCATCAATAATCTCAAATTTTTCGAATCTTATACGTATCATTGTTAATTTTACAATAGTTTGATTTATAATATGCAGCTTTGTCATTAATTTTATTATTAATACAATAAGATCCAAAATCTAATAAGATTTCCTATAACAAAAACATTGGTAAAACAAGAAATTTTCAACTTTCTTCTCATTTCATATATTTATGTTATGTTAAAAATCTGAACATTTCGTAAATTTGCAGAGTTTTCTCTCTTTTTCAATAACTATATTAATAATTTTATACATTACACAATATTATCCAGAATCTTAACATTTTCTTATAGTAAACGTTGGTAAATAAAAAATATTTGTATTCAAATTTTCTTCTCAGTTCATTTTCATAGAAGATATTGGTTAAACAAGATAATTTGCAATATTTTTCTCATTTCTTATATTTTTATTAGAAATTTGATTCTTCTACTTTTATATAAAGTTTGATATGTAAATAATATAGACAAATAAATACAAATATTTAAAAAAATATAAATTTCAGAAATTTAGTAATGACTATGTTAAAATATGTAAAACGTAGAATAAACACACTTTTTAAACTATACGATTTGAATAATACTGTGAAAAATAGTTAACACCTAAAGTTAGTTCAATTTATTTCAATGAAATCGAAGCAATTAATGAAATATTTGAATATTAAGGAATCAAAATAATTGAATATTTTTACTTAACAAACGTTCATACATTTATACTAGTAATTTTGCTCAAGATCATCAAAAATCTCAAATTTTTCTAATCTTATACGTATCATTGTTAATTTTACAATAGTTTTATTCATAATATACAGCTTTCTCATTAATTTTATTATTAATACAATAAGATCCAAAATCTAATAAGATTTTCCTATAACAAAAACATTGGTAAAACAAGAAATTTTCAACTTTCTTCTCAATTCATATATTTATGTTATGTTCAAAATCTGAACATTTCGTAAATTTGCAGAGTTTTCTCTCTTTTTCAATAACTATATAAATAATTTTATACATTAATATATATTATCCAGAATCTTAACATTTTCTTATAGTAAACGTTGGTAAATAAAAAATATTTGTATTCAAATTTTCATCTCAGTTCATTTTCATAGAAGACATTGGTTAAACAAGATAATTTGCAATATTTTTCTCATTTCTTATATTTTTATTAAAAAATTGATTTTTCTACGTTTATATAAAGTTTGATATGTAAATAATATAGACAAATATACAAATATTTAAAAAATATAGAAATTTCAGAAATTTAGTAAGGACTATGTTAAAATATGTAAAACATGGAATAATCACTCTTTTTAAACTATACGATTTGAATAATACTGTGAAAAATAGTTAACACCTAAAGTTAGTTCAATTTATTTCAATAATATCGAATCCAGTTAATTGAAATTATAAAGTTATAAAATCTATTGATTCAATAATAGCAAATTTTGGGCAACTCTCCTACACAAGATTGTTTAATGTTTGTTAATGAAATCAGTGCGTATTATACAGAAAACGAATGTAAATACAAGTGGAGACGGTTTTTGCAATAATTGTCAGACAGGAGCTGCACGATAAACATTTAGCATATACACACATATTTTTTGCTTGTTTTCTGGTCGAGTGTCCGAATGAATGAGAATCGGCGCGCGTTTCGCGTGGGGGCAATCCTTCGGGTTCATTAGCTGTTCTCTCCGCCGCAGCAGCAGCAGCAGCAGCCGTCTCCGAGGTGTGACATTAAGAATAAAACTCTTTAGTGCCATTATCATTATCATCACGGTGTGTTCTTAGAAAGGCAGCAACAATAAACCGAGAGGTACGGCCACCCCCGGCCGGAGGAGAAAAGAGGGCGGCATCTTCAGCGAAGGACACAACCTCCTCATTCTCTTCTCAATTCTTCTCTCCTCCTCTTCCTCTGTAGCGCAGCATTGTCGTCCGGTTGATAGCCCGCGCTTTATCTGCTTCAATAAATCCGACCAACAATAAAACAATTAAACGTTGCTCCTATGGTAATTTAACATTCGTACGTACGAGAGTCGCCATAAAAGGTACATATAAATTTGAGTTTGTTCGGTGCCTCACCATCAGCCAGAAGCAACAAGAACTACTACCACTACTTCTTCACCGGCGCTGCAGCACTTCTTCGCCGGCCAACGGCTTCTTAAATCAAAACCATATGGTCCCCATATAGTACCATAAATTTAGACATATATAATGAGAATTTATGTGGTTATTAAAAAAGACCTTTTTCCTCTCCTCTCCTTTTTTTTTTTCTACACTTCATCTCTCTTCTTTATACATGCGCGCACACTTTGCATCCCATTCTCGAAACAAGCAGATTGCCTCCGCGCAATTGTTCCAACTATTGTTATTGCTGCGAGGAAGCTGCAAGTACCATCAGGTATACTACAACAACAACAGCAGCAGCAGCAGCAACTCGTTTATCGTCCGCCCCCGATTTATTCTTCAGATCGGAGATCTCCTCGAGAGCCTTGAACCTCTTTCATCGTCGTAGCTGCTGCTGCAACTCTTCTAAATTTGTCCCATGTGCGGAATGAGCAAAGTGGACGGTAATTTACGTTCGCCTCAAAGGAAATCCGCTAAATATTATTAATCCATAATTTAGAACCCATCATCTTTCCTTCTTTCGGCGAGCACGCGTTCCAGTAGTAAAACGCAAGTGTGTAAATTTAAGTAGACAGCGTGTCGTTGCATTATGGCTTCTCAACGACATCTTAAAATAAACCCATTTCGATGCCCCGGCTATTTTACACTTCTATTACCTGAAAACCGAGCCGAGGAAAACATCTTCTGCATATCTAAATTTACTCGACTCTCTTCATTTCCTCGCTCACCTAAAAACATCCTTAATGATGAATACACAAAATCATAAACATCTTATTTATTGACATAATACGAAAAGCAGTTTGAATAACAAACTTAACAACTCGAACGAACAACAATCAGCAGAAACACTCGTATTATTTATTACATTTGAATACAAAATCTGCTAGATTTTAAATTAATTTGAATTTCAGAAATGAAAACGTTAATATTTATATAACTTAAAATATAATAAAATTAATGAAAAACTGGTGATTCTTGTAAACTAATTTACGTAATAAAATGTGAGTAAACATGGATGTAAAAATCGGTATTTGTTGTTGAAACATGGTAAGAATTGAGGGCGTAATCTGATTTGATCGTGAAATTCGATTGAATCTTTGTTGGGGTTGGGGTTGTTTCACAGTATTATTCAAATCGTATAGTTTAAAAACAGTGTTTATTCCATGTTTTACATATTTTAACATGGTCATTACTAAATTTATGAAATTTGTATTTTTTTTAATATTTGTATTTATTTGTCTATATATATAACAAACTTTATATAAACGTAGAAGAATCAAATTTTCAATAAAAATATAAGAAATGCGAAAAATATTGCAAATTATCTTGTTTAACCAATATCTTCTATGAAAATGAACTGAGAAGAAAATTTGAATACAAATATTTTTTATTTACCAACGTTTACTATAAGAAAATGTTAAGATTCTGGATAATATTGTGTAATGTATAAAATTATTAATATAGTTATTGAAAAAAAGAAAAAAACTCTGCAAATTTACGAAATGTTCAGATTTTGAACATAACATAAATATATGAATTGAGAAGAAAGTTGAAAATTTCTTGTTTTACCAATGTTTTTGTTATAGGAAAATCTTATTAGATTTTGGATCTTATTGTATTAATAATAAAATTAATGAGAAAGCTGCATATTATGAATCAAACTATTGTAAAATCAACAATGATACATATAAGATTCGAAAAATTTGAGATTTTTGATGATCTTGAGCAAAATTACTAGTATAAATGTAAGAACGTTTGTCAAGTAATAATATTCAATTATTTTGATTCCTTAATATTCAAATATTTCATTAATTGTTTCGATATTATTGAAATAAATTGAAATAACTTTAGGTGTTAACATCTTAACAACTCGAACGAACAACAATCAGCAAAAACACTCGTATTATTTATAACATTTGAATACAAAATCTGCTAGATTTTAAATTAATTTGAATTTCAGAAATGAAAACGTTAATATTTATATAACTTAAAATATAATAAAATTAATGAAAAACTGGTGATTCTTGTAACTAATTTACGTAATAAAATGTGAGTAAACATGGATGTAAAAATCGGTATTTGTTGTTGAAACATGGTAAGAATTGAGGGCGTAATCTGATTTGATCGGGGGAATGATAATGCAATTTATTTATATATTACTAATATAGTGGTGCTTCCATTAGTGCGGATTTTACTTTAGTACGGTTTGAACATTTGAAAATGAACTAAATTTTAGATTGGGCAAAACTTTTCCAACTTTTTTCTAAACTCTAGTCAATTAATATCAAGTGTTCATTTATTATATATTACTAATTAGTGGTGCTTCCATTAGCATTGTACGGATTTTACTTTAGTACTTTGAACATTTAAAATGAACTAAATTTTAAAGATTGGGCAAAACTTTTCCAACTTTTTCTCTAAACTCTAGTCAATTAATATCAAGTGTTCATTTAGTTATATATTACTAACATAGTGGTGCTTCCATTAGTACGGATTTTACTTTAGTACGGTTTGAACATTTGAAAATGAACTAAATTTTAAAGATTGGGCAAAACTTTTCCAACTTTTTATCTAAACTCTAGTCAATTAATAAATTTAGTTATATATTACTAACGTAGTGGTGCTTCCATTAGTACGGATTCTAAAATATACTAAAATTAATGAAAAACTGGTGATTCTTGTAAACTAATTTACGAAATAAAATGTGAGTAAACATGGATGTAAAAATCGGTATTTGTTGTTTGAAACATGGTAAGAATTGAGGGCGTAATCTGATTTGATCGGGGGAAGGATAAAATACGTGAAATTCGATTGAATCTTTGTTGGGGTTGAGCGAAAGAAAGGGATACAAACAAAGAGAAAGATTGGGGAAAAAATGAATAAAAAGGAGAGTGAAGTTGGAAGAAAGAAAAGACGGATCGGGTCTCGTGTGCATGTGGGAGAGAGCATATTCAAATGAGTATTGTGTATGCATATTGGAACGTCGAATGGAGAGGAAAGAATAGAAGGAGCAGAAGGGCAAAGAATGGAAAGAGAAGAAAAGAAAAAAAATATATATATTATTAATTTATTTATTGCTTTATAAGAACAATACATCGATTTTATTAGATCGAAATCGAACTGGGCATTTGCATAGAACATGCGACGTGCATTATAATATTAATAGATTGCTGTATATGGGATTGGGAATGGGATGGTTTCACTTTTGAGTCTGCTCCGAGTCTTCTTGTGGTCTGGTTCTGCTGTTGCTCTTCCGAGGAAAGAAGAAAGGATTGGAAACGTGCAATAAATATCGCGCGTTTATGCAGATCCACGCCGCGTGTGTACATGTCGCATGTACCAGCAGTTTTCTTCGTTCCACCTCCAACTCTTCCGCTCTTCTTCCACGGGCATTGGATATGCTCTTTTGCTATATGTCACACGCCCAACCGAAGAAGATCGCCAGATACATTTGTTACAATTCAAATCATAATTCTTTACTGCCTCATTCGATAAAACAAATAACATAAAAATAAATAAACATCTTCAACTTCGACTCCCATACAATTCTTAATCAATTATATACTTAAAGTTCCAGTTGGATGATTTAACGTTAAAAAAAAAACTTATTTTCGTATACATTTAGTTATAAAGTTATTTCATTCCAAAGACTCGAACCGAAATTAATTTCGTTCCGGTTACGTTTCAAATAAATGTTTCGGTTTCGGTTCGTCTAAAAATTTCGGTACAGTTACGGTTAAAATTTTAAAAACGTGTCCAATATCAAATTCTTACTGCAGTTTTCAATTATAATATTGAAAATACAAAAGAATAAACCTCAATTAGTGATTTGTTTAGTTCATGAACTTTGTAATGTTTCTTCAGTCATGTTTACATACAATATCCTTTTTAATCACTTCAATTTGAGTTTGGTCTAATGTGCTTGCTCTTTATTCTTCAAATTTTCTCGTTTTAGTCAAATAAAATTATTAACATAGTGGTGCTTCCATTAGTACTGATTCTACTTTAGTACGGTTTGAACATTTCAAAACAAACTAAATTTTCAAGGTTGGGCAAAACTTTTCCAACTCTTTCTCTAAACTCTAGTCAATTAATATCAAGTGTTCATTTATTTATATATTACTAATATAGTGGTGCTTCCATTAGTACGAATTCTACTTTAGTACGGTTTGAATATTTTTAAACAAACTAAATTTTAAAGATTGGGCAAAACTTTTCCAACTTTTTCTCTAAACTATAGTCAATTAATATCAAGTGTTCATTTATTTATATAGTGGTGCTTCCATTAGTACGGATTCTACTTTAGTACGGTTTGAACATTTCAAAACAAACTAAATTTTAAAGATTGGGCAAAACTTTTCCAACTTTGTCTCTAAACTCTAGTCAATTAATATTAAGTGTTCAGTTATTTATATATTACTAACATAGTGGTGCTTCCATTAGTACGGATTCTACTTTAGTACGGTTTGAACATTTCAAAATGAACTAAATTTTAAAAATTGGGAAAAAGTTTTCCAACTTTTTTTCTAGACTTTAGTCAATTATATCAAGTGTTCATTTATTTATATAGTACTAACATAGTGGTGCTTCCATTAGTACGGATTCTACTTTAGTACGATTTGAACATTTCAAAACAAACTAAATTTTAAAGATTGGGCAAAACTTTTCCAACTTTTTCTCTAAACTCTAGTCAATTAATAACAAGTGTTCGTTTATTTATATATTACTAACATAGTGGTGCTTCCATTAGTACGGATTCTACTTTAGTACGGTTTGAATATTTTGAAACAAACTAAATTTTAAAGATTGGGCAAAACTTTTCCAATTTTTTCTCTAAACTCTAGTCAATTAATATCAAGTGTTCATTTATTTATATATTGATAATGTAGTGGTGCTTCCATTAGTATGGATTCTATTTTAGTACGGTTAAAGCATTTCAAAACAAACTAAATTTTCAAGATTGAGCAAAACTTTTCCATTTTTTTCTCTAGACTCTAGTAAATTAATATCAAGTGTTCATATATTTATATATTACTAACATAGTGGTGCTTCCATTAGTACGGATTCTACTTTAGTACGGTTTGAACATTTCAAAACAAACTAACTTTTAAAGATTGGGCAAAACTTTTGCAACTTTTTCTCTAAACTCTGGATAATTAATATTTAGTGTTTATATAATGATAATATAGTGGTGCTTCTGTTAGTGCGGATTCTACTTTAGTACGGTTTGAACGTTTCAAAACAAACTAAATTTTAAAGATTGGGCAAATCTTTTCCAATTTTTTC
>NW_017096841.1:0-2359 GCF_001412225.1 Nicrophorus vespilloides
TTTCAATTACCGTGCTACATGACAAGTACTTGTGCAAGTTAATTAATTACTATTGAATAAATGGGGATTAATTACTAACACAACTTTTATTTTTTTTTTAATGATTTCTCATTTCCAATGATACTTGACAGATGCTTGCACAAGTTACTTCAACAAGTATGTGTATGTTTCAATTGAATGCGTTCCCTTCGGCATTGAATCCAATTACTTTTGTTTTGTCTGTTTCTCAGTGTCCTCCGTGTCGAGCGTTCACTCCACAATTGGCCGAAGTGTACAGACTGATCAGGAAACGGGAGCCGGGTTTCGAGATCATCTTCATAAGCAGCGACAGGTAAATTGAATGAATCATCGAATGAATGGGTTTGTACCTGGCGCTTCTTCATAGGGAAGCGGCTTTAATAACGGTTGGCGTTTTGCGCGTTCGCTCTGGGGGGTTGTGGAGGAAAAGAAAAAAAATCGATGCCACCCCCCAACCCAACCCCTCTTCACAAGGTGGTAGAAGAGTGAGAGAGAGAGAGAGACGGAGAGGTTGTGTGTTATTGGATTTCCCTATGCACCCAAACCCATCCCATCCATACGAAGGAATAACTGAACTGGGGTGGCTTCTGCCACTGCTGGAGGAGGGTGTCAAGTGGTGGCGGCGGCGGCGGAGGCGGCTGTATGAAATATTGTTGCGAGGGTTGCGGAGATAAGAGCATCATCGTCCTCTCCACCACCCCTCTCACCCTTAGCAACAACCACGAAAGTCCCCTTCACCACCCCTTTAAGAATACGCCACCCACTCGAAAAAAAATTATTATTATCCACCGTTTTTTGTTTTGTTTGTAACTTCTTCTCTCGCTATCTCTCTCTCCTTCGTCGTATCCTCGTAAATATTATCTTTAAACCTTTATTTTTTTCTTTCGCTCTTGACACATTTAACCAAAGAGACTCTCGCTTAATGCAGACATTAAGCGCGTCTCAAAATCTATAAGTTTTAGAATCTGATGATTCAAAAATATTTCGTGAATTTATGTATTTTTTTTTTAAATTGAAAATTTAGATTGAACAATTTTTTCTTATATGAAATTGTTAAAATGTTTAAATTCTTAATTACATCAACTTTGGCTATGATATGCTACGAAAACAATTAAAAAATATTGGTAGTAAATGATGAATTTGAGAAATATTAAGTTTTTTTTAATTATTTGTTAAATTTTCATTATTTCCTCCTTCTGTGATGTTACTACGATCCGCGCCGCTCGAACTTTTCTTTTTTGTTTCTTCTCAAAATCTATAAGTTTTAGAATCTGATGATTCAAAAATATTCGTGAATTTATGTATTTTTTTTTTTGATAAAATTTTTAAAATTTAAATTTTTGATTGAACAATTTTTTCTTATATAAAATTGTTAAAATGTTTAAATTCTTAATTACATCAACTTTGGCTATGATATGCTATGAAAACAATTAAAAAATATAGGTAGTAAATGATGAATTTGAGAAATATTAAGTTTTTTTGGTTTTGTTTTAATTATTTGTTAAATTTTCATGATTTCCTCCTTCTGTGAGGTGACCACGATCCGCTCTGCTCGAACTTTTCTTTTTTGTTTTATCTTCGGATGACTGCGACGGAACGGAAAGTGCACGCCTTGCCGTGCAAGAACAGCACCCTTCGTTTTCGTTCGTTCAAAAACCAGAAACGGAAACTCTCTCCCGGTGGATGAATATAAATAAAGCACACGCCGTTCGGTCGCATTTATTTACGTCGCGTGCCTCTCTGTCTCTTAGAAATCACAGGGGGCCGTTTTTATGGGGGAGTCACAGCCACCTCCTCCTCCTTTTTATTATCTAGAATGGAAGGTGAAGGGGCATCAACAATTCCGACAGAAACTATAAAAACCGCCTTTTTATCACCTCCGGGGGAAAAAAAAACATGCAGAAGGGAAAGAAATTAAAAAAAAATGTGGGCGAGGTGTTTTAATTACCGATGATTACGTTATTATATTACGCACATATCACGAGGAGGGGTTGGTGGTAAGTGAGACAGTTTGCATGCGCGATAAGTGCGGAAAAAGCTAATAAAAACCTTTATCGAAAAAAACCCTACTGCAAAGAAAACGAAGCGGGTAAAGATTTTAATTAAGAAATGTCTGGGGGGGATGAAAGAGTGCGCACATATTTCAGTGAAGCATTTTGTTTTTGTTTAATTGCAAACTATAAACAATGCTCGTAACTTTGCCCATACCAATTGCAAAAAAGAAATATGACTGCGCTTAATTCTTATTTAGAAAATCAATAAAATGTGAAAACACTGCTTTTTTCAACATTTTTTTAACTTTCAACGTAAATTACAGCCAAACCGATGAAACCACAACAAT
>NW_017096842.1:0-1645 GCF_001412225.1 Nicrophorus vespilloides
TTTGAAAAGTTCAAAACAAAATAAATTTTCAAATTCAAAGCACACTTGTATACATATTTTTATAACTCAATTCAGACAAGTCTCTTTTTGTGCTCTTTTATTCTTATATAGTTATACAGACCTCGATTAGTCCGGTTTAAAACAATTACCCGTACAATGTGAAGTGTTGCTTTAATTTTAATAAGATTTATAGTAATAACACTATAATTTATACTTCAATTAGTCCGGGGTTTAAATCGATGCGAGGCATTTGCTGAATTATAATATAAGTTATAACTTGAAAGCAACGGAATTTTAATACGTAATTACATAAGGTACAACTTATAAAACTCCGTTTGGAATTTGGATGGTGGAGCAAAAAGAGCAGACGCTGCAACACCCGAAGCTATCTTCGTCTCGTGCGGAGAGAATCAATTAAAGTTTGAGCCAAGCCGTTTATTTGGATAAGGCAATCTCCAGAACTAGCGCCATTCCCCACTTTAATTCAGACAGATTTCCAAGAACCGACGGAAAAAAAAAACACCTCTGAACCCACTCACAACATTGTTGCTTTCTCTCTCTCATTCCCCCATGTTCCGTTCGCTCCACATATTCGAAACTTCCCCCATATACATTTTGTTTGTTTTTTCTTTTTTGAAGCTCGCGCGCGTGAATCCTTTCAATTTCGTTCCTTTTCCGGCATTTATTCAATATCACCGAAACAGCGTGTGCGTTTGAAGGAATTGATTCTTTGATTTGAATATTTGTTCCTTTCCCGTTTTTGCAATATTATGAAATCCCTTTCTTTTTATATATACGCGCATACATAGTGCCAAATTTTGGAACAAATTACACTGATTTACATTTCATTTTTTCAGGACCTTTCATCGCTAATTGCTTCTCTTCTCTCTCTCTCTTTGCGAGTCCTTCTTTATTTTATCTTTCAGCCATTTCTGGCGTGGCGCGCCGCTGAAATGCGGCCATAAAGTGCGCCGTGCAGCTGCAATTACATTCCCAATAACTGTTTGTTATGCTCGCCGGGTTAAAAACGGTTTTAATAATAACCGAGTTTAATAAAAGGCAATTAGTTTTTATTCTATTTTTGCGTATTTTCGTTCTGTTTTCAGGGGAGAATGGAAATTTCGGTTATTATTTATTATTTTGTTCGTGCTGCTGCTGCTGCTGCTGCTGATGAAAACATGGGCGATGTTAGGTCAATCATTAATCAGGGGTCTCGGTGGAGGCGCCGGGACATTCACTATTAACACATCAACGTGTGCTGCGACCGATACATCCGACGCATATGTTGCGACACACTGTATGAAATATTTCACTGCAATACATTAATTTCGTGCAGGCGCATATGTTTTGTAACATTTCGAACGAGCGCGCACGTCATTATATGAACACGTTTTTGAAGGAAAACCACTGAAAAAGCTGAAACAATAACGTCCTCAATCAATATGAAATTCGAGGTTAGCTTTTAAGTGCTCCTCACTCTCTGAAAGCTACTGTTCTTTCGAGTAAACCACACTACCTACACCAAACCCAATTCCCAGTTTTCATCTCTCTTTCTTTCTTTTACGTAACTCATGTCGATGAATTCTCTATATTTTTAACTTTACATTTGTATTCCACTCAGAATCCTCCTTATTATTATTATTAT
>NW_017096842.1:1667-1920 GCF_001412225.1 Nicrophorus vespilloides
TACAATCAAGTCTCAATTTGTGCTCTTTTATTCTTATTATGCGATTTTAAAGTCCTCGATTAGTCCGGTTTGAAACAATTACACGCACAATGTGAAGTGTTGCTGTAATTTCAATGAGATTAATTAGAAAGTAATACTTTAACAAAATGACACTTCAATACAACTTAAATATACTGCAATATCTCACATAGTGCGGCTTCAATCAGTTGTAGATTCACAATAGTACGGTTTGAAAAGTTCAAAATTCAATTCA
>NW_017096842.1:1928-15405 GCF_001412225.1 Nicrophorus vespilloides
CGACTTTACATAACAAGTGGATTCTTGTATCCTCAACACAAATTTCTATAAACCTCTTTTAAAACCTTTTTTAAAACTACTGAAAGTAGTTTGTTTTTTTTTTGTAATATTTATTTCTCTCATCATTTTATATATTTCATCGAAAATTTACTGCTTTTTAATTAACTTAATTATTTTTCTAATTATTTAATAAAATTAGTTTAGAAACTTCTAAAATAATTTACATTATATGGATAAAATTGATATAATTTTCAATCTCTTTCAATGATCCATAAACTTCAGTTTTATCTAAGTAATTGTAAGATTATCTATATTAGTGGTCAGCAAATTTATTAGGCAACACACATCTAAACATAACAATTAAAAAAAAAATGTGAGCCAAATCTGCTTGTTTAGTAAACTTTTATTACACTAAATAAGTAGTATTAACTACTAAATTTCATTCTTAATAAATATTTATTAATGCGAACAATGTGCTTGCATCTCCTTCGAAAGTTTGAGTAAGTCAATAAGACGACTTCTCAGTTTACTCTTGATTATGTCCATATATGTAGAACCGAAAAGGGAAAGAACAGCAAACGCGAGCTTTTTCAGCTGATCGTAAGGTCACATTCAAAGCAGACCACTTGTGTTGTGAACTAAGATCACATTTTTTCTTCTGCAATATTTCCAATTCAACACAAAGACGTTCGAATTTAGAGTGCCATATCTCCTTGTTTTTTAAATCCAGCAATTGTATTTCAATGTAAATTTGAAAAGGAGAAAATTTCAAGTCGGTTATCATAGCATTAAGAGGATTTTTAACAAATGCTAAAGTTGCTCTGCTGTTTTTTCTTACCAAGTTTTTTTTTCTAAATGAACATATTGTTGCGCCTCCTTGGATATTTGTGCCAAAGCCGCACTTAAGGAGCCAAAGAGCCACATGCGGCTCCGGAGCCGCACTTTGCCGATCACTGCTCTATACAATGTCGCAACTCATATATCAATATTTCGATGAAATTGAGATTTTCTTTAAAGATATTATATTTCCTGTAATAATAATAATAATCTTTATTAGTTGCAATTGTAACCAAAGGGATATCGACCTAAGTCTTTCCGCACAGAGACACAAAAAACGAAATGAACAAATATTAATATATTTCGAAGCAACATTCGACTGAAGATTGATAAAATTCGTCCATCATCGACTATCCACCCTTCGTGATGAAAGAATATAAACATGATGTCCCGAAAAGACGCGTGTTTCAACATTAAAGTTGTCTATAAAACATCTTTTCAAGCGCTGCAGCAACTCTGTGCGATTCTCTGCATTCTTTGGAGAGTTTAATTTGTTAATATAGGTGTTAACTATGTGATCATGTATTGTTATTGGCTTGTGAATTCTGTTGTCCTGAAGGTCTTTAGGTAGATCACAAGCCCTTCACAAGAAGTACACACTCGATCCCAAACAAAGCCAAAAAACAGAAGAATTTCTTAGCACAATTCTGCTATCAAATACTATTTCCTGTAATTTTTCTTAGTTTATTTTTTCTAACATATTTTGATTCTTACAATTACAATTTGATTCATATAATAAATACGCAAAATCGAACTAATTTTCTTTATCAATTTCCAACTAACGAAATTCTGATTTATAGGAACTTTTTACAAAACATAAATCAACTGCTAAATATTTTTTCAATTAATTCCTAAAAAAAAAACTGAATGAAATTTAAATTTCTCAATTATTTCATTGTTTAATTGATTGTCTATTTGTATACGAATATATATATAAATTAATGAAGCAAAAATTGACTAATTTAAAGTATTTTTTTTAATATAGAAATAATAATATTTCAATTATAAATAAAATTGTTATTACTAAATTTTAATCAACTCCTATTCCTTCATTTATAATTTTATAGAACGATGATAATATAATTTGCCTATTGATTTGAAATTAATGAATTATATTTCAAAAGTTTTGCAGTTTTTTATTATAATCTCTAAACTCTAAATATACTTAGTATTAACAATGGAAATTAATTAATTACATCAAGAATTCACTTTGTATGTCTCATTTAATTTTCATGCAAATCGATAAGAATTTTCAGTTTCCTATCTATAAAATTCTTGAGTGTCCCAAAATTAACGCAAGATTTGAATTTGCCGCCATTTAAGCAATAAAGTGTTGGAAACCACAAAGAACAAACAAGTTGACACTTTACTGTACAAAGGGCGGCAAATTCGAATCTTGCGTTAATTTTGGGACAAACTTTATATCTTCCTTCTTCATTAGAATCCATAAAATTGTTGTATGCTTAAAACTATTTTTGAGTTTTTAAAACTACATTAGCAAAGGTATTAGAATTTACATGTCTTTCTTTTATCCATATTTAAATTAATTGGAGCAAGAAATTTCGTTTTCTTAATTCAAAATTCTTGTATTTTTTATCCATATTCAATTAATAGGAGTCATTAAAACCATCCTCGTCAAAACTATTAGAATTTTGGTTTGTTCTGTGTAAAATTTTACATTATCCAACTCATTTTCCTATATTACAGTTCCTTAGGAAAAACACTTGTAAAGTCTGTATTACTAAATTTTAATCAACTCCTATTCCTTCATTTATAATTCTGTAGAACGACGATGATATATTTTTTTTATTGATTTGAAATTAATCAATAATATTTCAAAAGTTTTCCAGTTTTTTCTTTCATAAAATTGGATAAATTTCAGTAAAATTTGTAAATATTGTTTTTCTTACATTATTATAATTAATTATATAAAAATGTAATTAAATATTGTTATCAAATGAACTTATAAATATTAATACAGTTTTAAGTACAGACTAATTAAGCTACGCTATGTTACTTACAACATTAACGTGTGGAACTATCTCATAACTATTCCCTTTGAGACTATCTACAAATCCATGATAATGAATAGGCTTGATGTATTCGCTGTAAATATTTAACGAGCCTCGAAGTCGCAACATAAATCTTGTCTTTATTTTTGTTTGTCCTACGGTAAATTAACCTAAAACCCGCATAAGAATATTATAGACTTTTTAACTTTACCTAAGTACATTTTGGTGAAGTCGCTATTACCATATCACTTTGCAAGAACATCGGAAAGTTTTGAGAGATGACGTGAATAAAATAAAGGAGAAAACTGTGAGACACAAATAATAATAATAATAAGTGAAAAGTTTAACGTAAGTGGAAAGTTTGATTAATTTATTAGTAAAGATGATGATGATTAAGGTCGAAAACGATTCAAGAATAATAATTAATTGATCAATAATGAAATCGTCACGTTTCTAGCATGAAAACCGGATGCGGAAATAGGAAACCTCCTTGATTGTACGCGATAGATGTGTGTGTGTGTTTATAAGGTAATTCAATTTGGAAACTTTCATCAACTTCTGGCGGTTTCCGGAGAACTTTCTTCAGTCTTCGCTTCAGTCTTTTGTGTATATGAAGAATTAAACGGATCCCATTTTTGCGAAAAGCTTTAAAGATGTTTCTTTCCTTTCATCGTTTTTCTTTTTTTGTAATATTATTATGGTTCCTCGCACGAAACCTCCCTTTTTATCTCTTCAAAACTCCAACGAGAAGAGTTCACTTAAAAGTTTAAAAGTGAAATATATCTGGAAACTGTAAAACAATGCCCTTGATTAATAGCTGATTCTTTGCAGAGCGACATTTATTGAATGCGCGCTTATACAAATCGCGCTAGTTTTTTCCATCGTTACACCTCCTTACCTCTTCGGTTTGAGTGATCTGCGTTCACGTAAAATAACACTAGGTTTCCGGTCGACCTGTAATTGCGTAAATCAATCAAGCACTTATATAAATCAGGTTTCCGGATCGGCAGCAACAGTTGCTTTATTTATGGCCGCTGATAGATGTTTACATCATATGCTTTTTTTTTTGTCTGTTTATCTCTCTTCCTTTTCCTCCTTTTTTTTTGCACATGCACGCAACTTGAGGGGAGAGCGAAGAGAAAGGATAAAAAAAAGACATCGGGGGAATTTGTTGTAAACGAGATAAGTTGACGACGAGACTAGTTTTTGATCTTTCCTACTTGTTGCGTTTACGAATAAACACACTACACTATAAACACACTAGAAACGAATGCTCGGAAAGTCCTTTTTTAGTAACTTATCCAAGTATCTAGTAAAGTAATTGAGAGACAGACAAGGATTATTTCATTCTAACAAAGTTACATTTTCTTGTACTTTTCTTCCTTATTATAATATCTAAACTCTAAATATACTTAGTATTAACAATGGAAATTAATTAATTACATCAAGAGTTCACTTTGTATGTCTCATTTAATTTTCATGCAAATCGATAAGAATTTTCAGTTTCTTTTATATAAAATTCTTATATTTTGTATCCTTCATTAAAACCCACTCATTTATTTTGAATCCTTACAACAACTTTTGTAAAGTTTTACAATTTTTAGTTTCCTATCTATAAAATTTTTGGGTGTCCCAAAATTAACGCAAGATTTGAATTTGCCGCCATTTGTGCAGTAAAATGTTGGAAACCCCAAAGAAAAAGCAATTTGACACTTTACTGCACAAAGGGCGGCAAATTCAAATTTTGCGTTAATTTTGGGACACCCTTTATTTCTTCCTCCTTCATTAGAATCCATTAAGTTGTTGTATGCTTAAAACTATTTTTGAGTTTTTAAAACTACATTAGCAAAGGTATTAGATTTTCATTTCTTTCTTTTATCCATATTCAATTGATTGAAGTCATTAAAACCATCCTCATCAAAACTATTAGAATTTTCGTTATTTCTCTGCAAAATTTTACAATTTTTCAACTTTCCTGTATTACAGTTTTCTCACTTCAAAATTCTTGTTTTTTTTATCCATATTCAATTGGAATCATTAAAATCATCCTAGTCAAAACTATTAAAATTTCTCTGTAAAATTTTACATTTTCAACTCATTTTCCTATATTACAGTTCCTTAGGAAAAACACAGTCTGTAAGAAATTTCGTTTTCTTACTCAAAAATTCTTGTTTTTTTTTATCCATATTCAATTAATTGGAGTCATTAAAACCATCCTCGTCAAAACTATTAGAATTTTTGTTACTTCTCTGCAAAATTTTACAATTATTCAACTTTTCTACATTACAGTTTTCTCACTTCAAAATTCTTGTTTTTGTAAGAAATTTTGTTTTCTCACTCCAAAATTCTAGTTTTTTTTATCCATATTCAATTAATTGGAGTCATTAGAACCATCCTCGTCAAAACTATTAGAATTTTCGTTATTTCTTTAGAAAATTTTATATTTTTCAACTCATTTTCCTATATTACAATTCATTAGGAAAAAACACTTTTGCAAAGTCTGTAAGAAATTTCGTTTTTTTACTGCAAAACTCTTGTTTTTTTTATTATTAAAATTGAGAAACTGTTGAAGTTACTTAAAACAAATACGTAACTTCAACTATTTCTCAAATTATTCCATATTTTTTCTTCCTTATTTAATATTAATTACAAAAAAATAACTTTGTTTAAATATGTTTTTTTTTAGTATTTATTTTATATTCGGTTTTTGCAAATATTGTTTTACATTAGTTTGTGACATATTTACATATATTTTTGCAAAATATGTATGTATATATATATATTTCCTACGTTACCAAATGTTATCCGTTTTGTACGAACATTTCCAATATTTTATTACGTTATTTTGCGTGATGCAACTCGCATGTTGTCGTGCCGCATTTCCGCACGAAACACAAAACACAACACATAATTTACAACAAATTTCGACGTTGTTTTCATTGAAAAACATTTCATATATTTGTTATACAAAATGTTTCGAAATATACGTAAAAACAATGAAAAACCATTAAAATAAATAATTAAAAAAAATGTTTACATTAAATTTTGAGTGTAATTATCAACATATTTTGTTATAATTTCATATTTAATTATCTTTTTAGTGATTATTAATTATCTTTATTAATATTCATATTTAAAGTCATTAACAAAATAACTCAATAAATGTTTGTAACTTTTTTTTTACTAAAATTAATGAATTTGTAATTAACTTCTTGATTTCTTTACTTCATATTGAAATTCAATTTATTAAAAAAGAACTTGTTAATTTATATTATTACAGTATGTAGTTACTACATGGTGATCTCCATTCTTGTATAACTACATATTACATTGTGATTTCCATTCAAGTTTTTTTTTTCAATATATTCTAATGACTTTTCTTGTATCATTAATTTAGATATTAATACATATTTTTGCATTATATTAAGAATATTAATCTAATACAGAAGAAATTACTTTCTAAACGTTCAAATTAAATTCATATCGTCATAAAATGCTTAATATTAAAACTAAATATTCAATGAAAAAGTAATTTCCATTTATAAAACTTTTCCTAACTCTCTAGATCTTCAAATTACACTAAGTAACCCAACAATTAAGATTTATTGAATGAATCTCAGCTAAAATCTAAGTAGATGTTTCGGTGACACTTGGAAATGTTGCATTTGTATAGAAAACCGAGTTGTGAGACGTTTCGTTGAAGGCGTGCAGAAAGTTTAATCAGCTGAAATGTTTTGATTCTATACGATGGATGGGGATTTCGTGTGACAAATTGGAGATTTTGTAAATAGGTGTAATGAGTTTCGTGGGAGAGACGTGAAAGGTTGGATGGCAAAGAAAAAAAAGGTGGAATGTTGGCTCAGCTGTTACCTTTGGTTGAAGAGGGAGGAGGTGTAGCAAATAAAGAGAAGCTCGGTCGTGTTTAGTTAATGTAAGAGGTGTAAGGTGAGCGATAAGAACAGTTTGAGGCGGCTGCGGCGAGTCACAAAGTAAACACACGGCTTGCGGTGATGAAGTGTAATCGACGCCAATTACATTTGCATACGCCGGCGACGGTAATTTTAAAATTACACATGCAGAAGGATAATTACAATTAACCGTAATGGGCGGACATCCGTGCATCTGGACGAAAGGGTGTAACAACCACCGTATGCAGACGTGTGTTTGAGTGCATGCCACGATTGTAAACGGAGCCACCCTTAATGCGACCGAACGGGATTCCTTGGAATTTCCCGTTTACTTGTATCAAGTTAATTTGCCAGAGAGAATGCGGATCGCAATCAGGCACTTGAGACGCCCGTTACAATTAGATGTTTATTTGCATTTCGAGCCTTTCGCGCGCTCACACATTTAGTTTGGCGTACGTATACACACGCAAGCGTTCGCATAGACACAGAGCCAACGCAACCAACAACATTGTACATGAGCAGCAGCAGCGTTCACCAAAGTTTTCCACCCACCCACATACATACATGCATGCATACACCGATAGTAGACATGCACGTAAATTCTGTATTTTCGCACTATCATGCCGTATGTTTTGTTACGCTAACTAATTGCGGATCTGTAATTTACTGGATTCGAGCGGTTATTTTAATTAAAATTTCGAACGGTTGCAGAACCAAATTCAACACTGATTAAATCTCGTACGCTTTTGAGAGAACGCAATATGTGTGTTTCTATGTTGTGTGTTTTCACCCACTCTGTTCAGATAAATAACAATCGACGATATTTTCGTTCCTACAATGTCAACGCTCGTATCTGGTTTTGTTTGTTTGTTTGTTCGTTCATGCACCTGCTTTTTTTATGCTGAAAACGACGTGATTTTATTTTCAGGAGAATATCATTACATTACATGAACTTTCAATGTTTTCATAACATTTTTATTTACATAAACTACTGTTCTTTGCATCTGCAATAATGAAAATAATACTGATATTCAACATTTCATCAAATTACATTTTAAATATTTCTTCATTCGTACAAATTTAATTTCGTGAATGTGCTGTCATCAAGTCGCCTGCTATGAGCTGTAAAAATTGAAAAAAAAAAGTGAATACGATAGGATTCTTAATTACACTAAAATTACGCAACTTTTGTTGCATTTCATGATTGCGTAAGATGGGCGCCATCCTTACGTAACTTTTTATGAAACAAAAGTTACGTAATGTTCGTAACGTAACAAGAAATTTTTGCATTTTTATTCCAGTTTTTCGTGAATTTCTCGACAACCCCTAAAGATAATTACATCATCGACCACTCGTATGAAAGCTGAATAACTCACCTTTACAACGAGCCTATTAACATCTTCGTGCTATCTCCGAGTCGCCTGCTATGAGCTGTAGAAAAAGTGAATAGGTTTCGCTTAAAAAACGTTTTTTTCTTAATTGCACAATAATTACGCAACTTTTTTTGCATTTCATGATTGCGTAAGATGGGCACCACCATTACGCAACTTATTATGAATCAAAAGGTACGTAATGTTTGTTACGTAACATGAAATAGACGATTTTTCCATTTTTTTTTCAGTTTTTCGTGAATTTCTCAACAACCCCTTAAGATAATTACATCATCGACCACTCGTATGAAAGCTGAATAACTCACCTTTCCAACGAGCCTACATACATCTTATCTTCGAGTCGCCTGCTACGTTGTTGCATATCTTTATGGGTTTTTTTTATATAAATTGAAAATATTAATAAACTTTCATTCAAACCATTTACAAAGAACTGACATCATGCTTTGATATATTAATTTTCTAAGCAAATTTTGTTTAATTTATGTATACAGTTTATAATGAAAAATTAAAATTTATTTCTTGAAACATTTTGAGAGAAAAAAAACATTTTTATATGAAATTTTTTTTATATTTTTTTTCATAAACAGGAAGGAAAAAATTATGAACTTCGTTATTAATTAGAAAATAGACAATTTTTCAATGATGTTTTAAAAAAAAAATATAGAAGATGTGACGTTTCTTCAAAATTTTCCAAGATTGAAGAACCATCGTGTTTATATACAAATGTTGGGTAGGGAAAAAGGAGAGACAGAAAAGTAAATAATGTACACAGAAGTTTCGAATTTATATACTCTCCAAGTTTTTTTTTTTTTTTTTGGAGGGTTCATAATTGAATCAAAAGAAATACGTACGTACACACTTTACGATCTTCTGATCCCCTTTTCTTTTTCCCCTCTAAAATTCAGCGAAACTTTCACTTTCATCTCCAAAATAAAATATAAATATCTATATATTGGTATAAGCTATAAATATTGAAATTCCCGCAAATATGAAAGATATAAATATACGGAATGTGCTTTGAGTTTTCAACGTACCAGCAAGAATATAAGTTAGAACAGCTAGGTTATTGTCCGGATCCAAGACACTTTGTGTGTGTGTCGGATAGGGCTTAAAATTCAAATAAGCAGCAGCCGCGGCGTGAAACTGGCGCCTAATTTAAAATAAACACAAACACGGAGATTTGTTTACGTTGCGCGTTCATCCGCTGCAACAATACCACTTCGATTGTGTAATTAAGCGAGAGGGATCGACGCGAGAGAAATTCAATTAAATTCATCGTTATTTATCTTTTTTCAACCAATCTCAGAAATTGTAAGGAAACGTATTGGAATTGAATGAAAAAAAAAAGTATTGGAAAATGTATGCTTATTGTATAATTGTATAATTATAGATAATTACATCATCGACTCCTGCTATGAGCTGTAGAAATTGAAAAAAAAAAGTGAATAGAATTTACCAAAAAAAATGGATTTTCGTTAATAATTCGTAAAGTAATAAACTTTTTATGATTTTATTGCATAATCACATGCACGCAAGCGTTGCGTAACTTTTTATGTAACAAAAGTTACGTAATGTTCGTTACGTAACATAGAAACGACGTTGAATTTCTCAACAACCCCTTAAGATAATTACATCATCGACCACTCGTATGAAAGCTGAATGTCTCACCTTTCCAACAAGCCTACATGCATCTTTGTGTTGTCATTGAGTCGGCTGCTATAAGCTGTAGAAATTGGAAAAAGTGTATTGAATTTAGCAAAAAATAGATTTTCGTTAATAACTCGAAAAGTAATATTTTTTATGATTTTATTGCATAATCAGATGCAAGCAAGCGTTGCGCAACTTTTTATGTAACAAAAGTTACGTAAAGTTCGTTACGTAACAGAGGAACGTCAGTTTTTCGTGAATTTCTCGACAACCCCTTAAGATAATTACATCATCGAACACTCGTAAGAAAGCTGAATATCGCATCGCATCAACGAGCATACGTAGATTTTCGTCCTTTCGTCGAGTCGCCTGCTATGAGCTGTAGAAATTAGAATTATGTTTGTTTACGTTGCTCGTTCATCCGCTGCAACAATACCACTTGCAACCAACCAATCACAGAAATTGTAAGGAAACTTATTGGAATTGAATGAATAAAAAGTGTTGGAAAATGTATACTTATTGCATAATTGTATAATTTTTACATGATTTAAGAAATATTGACTTATTACATATGAATACTTTTGTAGATTTTATGAAATTAAATGAATTCAGCAGAAATATTGAGAAATTGAATGAAGTTTTTTTAAGAAATTACTAAAAACTGTCATTATTTGTTGAAGTTTAAAGAAATTCATCAATAATTTGGAATATATTCTTGGAAATCACAAAAATAATCGTCATTTTTTGTTGAAATTTGATGAAATTGATCAATAATTTCAAAACTATTGAGACGATGATGGCGCGAAAAATGACCAGATATGAAAGAAAAGAGTACACACATGCACACAGACAAATATACAGTGTGAATCTGCAGTGTTGAGTGTGATTTATTGGGTCGGCGTTGGCCGAACTGGAAAGCAATATAAGTGCAGCGTAGTATATTAGAATTGGCCATTTTTTGATAAACGACGCCGTAAATCTCGCGGCTATCGCCTATACAACAGAAGAGAAGGAGTTGACTCACTCGACTTCCGGTCATTAAACCGGATCACTTTAGGATCACGTAGTCTCTGAGACGTGTGCAGCACGGGGGAATCCCCGAATCTGCAAATTAAAAAGAAGAAAAGAAAAAGTAATGTAAGCCTTTCTTTCGTGCAAGGATGCAGCGGGTTTTCTGCCGCTATTCCTGTCGAGGCTGTAAATGTTTAGTGGCACGTAGCGCAAGATGAGGTTTTCGGTATATTGCTCGACGGAATTGTGGAGCTCGACGGAGGGGAGCAGAGAGATCCGAGCTGATGGAACAATAGCTTACAATGTGTCGAATGTGTTATGAAAATGTTCGCGGCGCCGCTCGTCCGGAACGCCGCCGGAAATGAACCGGAAAACACTGGCTAGTATAAAAAGGACGAGAAAAGTATGGAACAAGTAGACATGTGTATGATGCGACGTACGATCGTTGTCTTCCTATGTTCCAGATGGAAAGACTGGTGATTTTCGGATCCAGGATTATGCATATTCAGAATCTGAGTAATTCCGAAGATGAGAAAACGGGTTTTTAACGAAATTAACCATTTGCGGTCGGACGGCGCATATATCCGCCATATCTTTTATACTTAATACTGTACTTAATCAAAACTTTTTATTGGATCTTTGTAATAAAGGACAAGAGAAGTATGGAACAAGTACACATGTATATGATACGATCGTCGTCTTCCTATGTTCCAGATGGAAAGGCAGTGTAATCTGTGGTGGTAATCTGGTGATTTTCTTAATCCAGGATTATGCATATTCAGAATCTGAGTAATTCCGAAGATGAGAAAAACGGGTTTTTAACTAAATTAACCATTTGCGGTCGGACGGCGCATATATCCGCCATATCCTTTATACTTAATACTGTACTTAATCAAAACTTTTTATCGGATTTTTATAATAAAGGACGAGAAAAGTATGGAACAAGTAGACATGTGTATGATGCGACGTACGATCGTCGTCTTCCTATGTTCCTGATGGAAAGACAGTGTAATCTGGAGATTTTCGGATCCAGGATTATGCATATTCAGAATCTGAGTAATTCCGAAGATGAGAAAAACGGGTTTTTAGGGTTTTTAACTAAATTAACCATTTGCGGTCGGACGGCGAATATATCCGCCATATCCTTTATACTTAATACTGTACTTAATCAAAACTTTTTATCGGATCTTTGTAATAAAAGGACGAGAAAAGTATGGAACAAGTAGACATGTGTACGATCATCGTTTTCCTATGTTCCAGATGGAAAGACAGCGTAATCTGTGGTGGTAATCTGGTGATTTTCGGATCCTGGATTTTGTATATTCAGAATCCAAGTAATTCCGAAGATGAGAAAAAGGATTCTCAACATCCTTATACAAAACTGAACGTTTCACTTATCTTAAATGCAATCGTTTTTCCATTTATTTTATTGACCAAGATTAAATTCGCATTACATACTACATTTAAAACGAATCTCAAACCCTTTCAATAGTGCCTTCAACACTTGAATAATTTCAGATTATTTTCGAAATATCCTTTCATATCCTTATTGGAATGCTTGAAGCCTATATAGTATGATTCCTGTTGAATTATTCCAAACAAATTTGTATATTTTATAGTTATTTGAATAGTAACTATTATTTAGTATTACACAATATCGTTGTAGTTATATCACAATGAAACTACTTTTGTGGTTTGTTGGACGTTTTGGATATATTAAGTAATTTATTATCTACACACTAAGAATTATTTGTCAATTTTCACTTAGTTGGTGGAATTTTTAAAAAACATATTTAAGTTTTTTTCTATAAACATTGAAACAAGAACTTTAAACTTGAATCAGAAACATATTGTGTAATATAAGCAGGTTTTCTTCAGAATTTCCTAAGCCATGATAGGATAATTAACATCAAACGATGCGAAATTATTGGTGAACTCGTATTGTGAACTTTTCATCAAATCTTTTGATAATTATGACAATTATGGCAAAATCGAGGGTTTTTAACGAAATTAACCATTTGCGGTCGGACGGCGGATATATCCGCTATATCCTTTATACTTAATACTGTACTTAATCAAAACTTTTTATCGGATCTTTGTAATAAAGGACAAGAAAAGTATGTATCAAGTAGACATGTGTATGATGCGACGTACGATAGTCGTCTTCCTATGTTCCACATATTCCAGATTTTCGGATCCAGGATTATGCATATTCAGAATCCAAGTAATTCCGAAGATGAGAAAAAGGATTCTCAACATCTTTATACGAAACTGAACGTTTCACTTATCTTAAATGCAATCTTTTTCCATTTATTTTATTGACCAAGATTAAATTCGCATTACAAACTACATTTAAAACTACTCTCAAACCCTTTGAATAGTGCCTTCAACACTTGAATAATTTCAGTTTTTTTTTTTTCGAAATATCCTTTCATATCCTTATTGGAAAGCTTTCAGTCTATATAGTATGATTCCTGTTGAATTATGCCATACGAATTTGTATATTTTACAGTTATTTGAATGGTAACTATAATTTAGTATTACACAATATCGTTGTAGTTGTATCACAATGAAACTACTTTTTTTGTTTGTTGGACGTTTTGGATATATTAAGTAATTTATTATCTACACACTAAGAATTATTTGTCAATTTTCACTTAGTTGGTGGAAT
>NW_017096842.1:15418-34318 GCF_001412225.1 Nicrophorus vespilloides
TTTCTTCAGAATTTCCTAAGCCATGATAGGATAATTAACATCAAACGATGCGAAATTATTGGTGAACTCGTATTGTTATTGTGAATTTTTCATCAAATCTTTTGATAATTATGACATGTATGGCGGTTTTAACGAAATTAACCATTTGCGGTCGGACGGCGGATATATCCGCCATATCCTTTATACTTAGGACTATACTTAATCAAAACTTTTTATCGGATCTTTGTAATAAATATACATAATTACAATGCATAAGATTAAATTCGCATAACAAACTACATTTAAAACTCTTCTCAAACCCTTTCAATAGTGCCTTCAACACTTGAATAATTTCAGTTTTTTTTTTCGAAATATCCTTTCATTGGACTTATTGGAAATCTTGCAGTCTACATAGTATGATTCCTGTTGAATTATTCCAAACGAATTTGTATATTTTATAGTTATTTGAATAGTAACTATTATTTAGTATTACACAATATCGTTGTAGTTGTATCACAATGAAACTAGTTTTGTTACAACGTAATACCACGTGAATCCTAGCTCTCTCAGTCACTCACTCACTCTTCACGTAGAATGGAGGCTTTACATATGTAACGTATTTCCGTTTCCGGGTGGTTCCTGTACATCATCCGAGTTATTAATGTCCGCTGCAAAGAAAAATCCCTCTGAGCTCACGTGGAGCGAACTCTTTCAGTTCGATATCGATTCCCATTCTCAACAACAAAAAAAAAACCCTCTCCCACAATCCCTGAATAATTTGAATTAAAGTTGGAAGTGCTTGAAAGTTATGCTGAGTAGATCTGACCGAGCGGAGCGGAAACGGATTAGAAAGAAACTTGAATGCATCAATACAAGTTACGTGGATTTCCAGCGGTTGCAGCAGCACTCCTTTTTTTTTTTTACTTATTTCCTTTACCGTCTGTGTCCGCTTCTTTCTACTCGTTTTCTTTTTTTCAACATGCAATACGTTATCTTCTTACTTTTCTTTGGTGCTCCGCAAATCTTAGTGGGCTGAGGGTACGTGCTGTGTGCGGATATAAGAATCAAGAGAGTGGGGTTTTCTTCCTGTAAAATATACAGGACACGTAAGGTGTGTGCACGAGGAATTTTTTTGAATGTAAAGTCTGCACCACCGCCGCTTCCTGTGTGTTAATATACATGAAGAAGCATACATCATAACATACCTCTCGCCTTGGTTATATGATGCAGACACAATTTCTGTACTCGCTAAGAAAAAAAGCAAAACACTCGCATACTCCATCGAGGAATCAATTGCTCGTGGAATGGTTTATACTCCCCAATGGAAGAGGGTAGAAAAGGGAATTCTGCGGAAAGCATCTGCGACATTTCTTATGCCGGATCAGGGGTAATCGGAGCTACTTGAGTAGCGGAACGAATTTATCACTATCCTTGTAATGTATGCATTTCTGTGTAACAGTTGGACGTTTGGATATATTAAGTAATTTATTATGAAATCTACACACTAGGAATTACTTGTCAATTTTCACTTACTTGGTGAAATTTTCAAACAGGACAAATATTTAAGTTATCACTTTTTTTTCTATAAACATGAACTTTTAATTTGAATCAGAAACATATTGCGTAGTATAAGCAAGTTTTCTTCAGAATTTCCTATGCCATAAATAATAATAAACATAGAAAGATGCGATATTATTAGTGAACTCGTATTGTTATTGTGAACTTTTCATCAAATCTTTTGATAATTATGACAATTATGACAAAATCGAGGATGTTTAATAAAATTAAGCATTTGCGGTCGGACGGCGGATATATTCGCCATATTCTTTATACTTATGACTTTGTGTGCTTAACTTTTTATCAGATCTTTCTAATAAATGTATTTCAGGAATGTTCAAATTACAATGGAAATAATTTACTTTAAAATTTTAATATAAAATACAGTTTATAACAAAAAAAAACACGCTATAATAATAAAACCATTTTATGAACAACTTAAGTATTAAACAAATCATTAACGTTAAATGCAATTAGAAGTAAAGTTTCACAGAGATAAGTCATCCTTTTGTCTCGTATCTGCGAAAACTCGTACGCATCTCTTTGAAATATGCATGACTCGCTTACCTACATTCCGTTTTTCTCTCTCACCCACACACAATTTCCTTTCCTGTCCTCTTCTTTTTTTTATTATCCTTCATTTATTTTCTCTCTTTTCTTTTTTTTCTTTCATTCATTCATATTCCATTCCGGCTTCCCACTTTTCCCTACTTTTGTCAAGTTTAGACTCATTCACTCTTTTCCCGCTCTTCCATTGTTCACTCCATTCATCTCACTCCCTTTGCGCGAAACGTGTTTGTTTTTATGCACGACTTCATCCATTACTTATCATTTCCATTTCCTGCTTCAAAGTTGAATCACAGATTATGCCCAAAACTTCGCAATTTCTTTTTTTTTTGTATTCTCTCAAATTTATCTACTTTTTCTTTTGATTTCTACTGTATCATAAACATATCTAATTAGTATTAGTATATATAATTAGTATTTGTTTGATTTTTTACAATTAATTTATATTAATAAAACAAACTAATAACTTTAGTAATTTCACAAAATATATTTTAATTTATTTGTTTCATATTGTTTCATTTTGTTTTTTTTTGTTACTTATTGTAAATATAACCTAACTTATTCTAACCTACAAAAAATTAATGAATTGACTAACGTCAAGTTAGATAACATAACCTAATTTAGAGACGTGTGATTGGTTGCATCGATTAGACAGGAGTAATACTTAAAAGTTGACAGCATTTTACATTGATAAAGTTTGACACTTGTAAAATCTATAGACAATTAACAAATATCATTAGTTTTTTCGAAAAACAAAAAATATATTTTAATATTAATTTTACCTAATGTTAATATAACCTAACTTATTCTAACCTACAAAAAAACATTGATGAATTGACGTGCAACTTAACCTAACTGCATCTTAGCTAACATAACCTAATTTAGAGACATGAATTGCAATTGGTTACATCATTAGCAATAATTAGTTTAATTGATAGAATAAAATAAATTCTAAAATTAATTTTACCTAATTTATTCTAACCTACAAAAAAATGATGAATTGACGTGCGACATAACCTAACATAATGTCAGCTAACCTAATTTATTGACATTGTTACATTGATTCATTAGTAAAAAGTTGACAGATCGAAATTGTGTTTGCGCGTTTTGCATTGACAAAGTTTGACACTTGTAAAATCTATAGACAATTAGCAAATATCATTAGTTTCATTGAAAATTAAAAAATATATTTTAATATTAATTTTACCTAGTGAAAATGTAACCTAACTTATTCTAACCTACAAAAAACATTGATGAATTGACGTGCAACTTAACCTAACTGCATCTTAGCTAACATAACCTAATTTAGAGACATAATTTGCAATTGGTTACATCATTAGCAATAAATAGTTTAATTGAAAGAATAAAATTAATTCTAAAATTAATTTTACCTAATTTATTCTAACCTACAAAAAACATTGATGAATTGACGTTCAACTTAACCTAACTGCTTCTTATCTAACATAACCTAATTTAGAGACATGAATTGCAATTGGTTACATCATTAGCAATAATTAGTTTAATTGAAAGAATACAATTAATTTTACCTAATTTATTCTAACATACAAACAAAGATGATGAAAAATGATGAAAGTTGACAGATCGAAATTGTGTTTGCGTGTTTTACATTGACAAAGTTTGACACTTGTAAAATCTATAGACAATTAGCAAATATCATTAGTTTCATTGAAAATTAAAAAATATATTTTAATATTAATATTACCTAATGTTAATGTAAGCTAACTTATTCTAACCTACAAAAAACATTGATGAATTGACGTGCAACCAAACCTAACTAAATCTTAGCTAACATAACCTAATTTAGAGGCATGAATGCAATTGGTTACATCATTAGCAATAATTAGTTTAATTGAAAGAATAAAATAAATTTTAAATTTAATTTTACCTAATCTATTCTAACCTACAAAAAAACAATTGATGAATTGACATGCGACGTAACCTACTAACATAATGTTAGCTAACATAACCTAATTTAGTGACATGTTTACATGGATTCAACATTGAAAATATATTTTAATATTAATTTTACCTAATGTAAATGTAACTTAACTTATTCTAACCTACAAAAAACATTGATGAATTGACGTGCAACTTAACCTAACTGCATCTTAGCTAACATAATATAATTTAGAGACATAATTTGCAATTGGTTACATCATTAGCAATAAATAATTTAATTGAAAGAAAAATAATAATTCAAAAATTATTTTTTCCTAATTCATTCTAACCTACAAAAAAATGATGAATTGACGTGCAACCTAACCTAACTGCATCTTAGCTAACATATCCTAATTTAGAGATTTGCACTTGATTACATCATTAGCAATAATTAGTTTAATTGAAAGAATAAAATAAATTCTAAAACTAATTTTACCTAATTTATTCTAACCTATAAAAAAATGATGAATTGACGTGCGACGTAACCTACTAACATAATGTTAGCTAACATAACCTAATTTAGTGACACGGTTACATGGATACAACAGTAAAAAGTTGACTGATCGAAATGCGCGTTTTGCATTGACAAAATTTAACACTTGTAAAATCTATAGGCAATTAGCAATTACGAGGATAACATTATTGCATTTACATTATCATCGGATGTTGATCAATTATTTGCTGCGCCGAATTGTATGGGAATACGAGGGCGCGCGTGCTGCAGGCAGCGGAGCGAAATTAAAAGTCGCCGATTATCGAGCGCGACAAAATACATCTGTTAGATAAATTTCCATAAATTATTGCGGCTCGTAAAATGCACAACGCGCAATTTCACAATAAAACATACTACTATCTATTACGAGCGGTGTGACTCGCATAACGACCGTTTCGCCATCAAACGGACCCGAGCGCTCGCGCGCCAAATGAAACCGAAATTATGCAACGGAAAGGGCGACTTCACACGGCGCCAAAAACGCCATCGATCATCCATTTCGGCCACTGTAATCCATCAATTTTTTGGTGGAAAATTACGCAACGAACTGCATTCGCTTCCAACGGTTGCCAGACGGTTCAAAATTTCCTATGCCATGAATAATAATTGACATCAAACGATGCGAAATTGTTGTTGAACTCGTATTATTATTCTGAACTTTTCATCAGATCTTTAAAGAATTATGAAACTTCAAATTGCACTAGACATTTTTTCAATAATTCCTTTCGAACAAAGATTGAAGAAATAAAAATTGAGGATTATTTAACCAAATTAACCATTTGCGGTCGAGCGGCGAATATATCCGCCATAGCTTTTACTGTACTGAATCAACAATTTTCATCAGATCTTTGTAATTAATTCATTTCAATAGTCTTCAAATTACTATAGAAAATTTTCAAATAAATGTTTGAAACTCATTAATTTTAGTTGTCTGTAATGTTTATTCCAAATCAATGGAACTACACGTTTCCAAATTATGCGCTGAATTGTTTTTGAAGTTTGCGGTGAGGTTTTTGCATGAATAAGCAATGTAAATGTTAATCGGATCTATTAATAGCGGATGCAGACGGCGCACTTGAACTTGTACTGGTATTTGCGCGTTTGTTTGCGTAAATTGGGAGTGATACAATATAAAAAAATATGTTTCTCGTAAAATTGATGGAAACAGCGTCTGTTTGCACTGATAAACGATGAGTAAACATCAATCTTTCAGTGTGTATTGCGACAACAAAAGTATCGTTCTTTATAGCAAAGATCCAATTAATATTTGAAACGATTTAGTTCATAATGAAATGTACCTAATTTCATTGTTGATGAACGGATTTAAAATAATTTCGTTGATAAGAAAATGAACGAAATTTTAAAATTGAAAAGAGGTTTTGACAAATATTTGAAATAATTATAAATTCATTTATTATATAATAATTTCATTGTTGATGAACGGATTTATAGAAAAATTATTAAAATAATTTCGTTGATAAGAAAATGAACGAAATTTTAATATTGAAAAGAGGATTTGACAAATATTTGAAATAATTATAAATTCATTTATTATACAATAATTTCCTTAGAACCAAGATTGAAAAAACATAAATTGTCGATTTGTGAATGATTGAGTAAAAATAATGAATATTTTTAACGATTTTAACTATTGCGGTCGAAGGGCGAATATATCCGCCATATCTTTTACACTTAAAATACCCATTATTTTCGCTTCTGATATCCTCCTTCAATTTAGATTTGTAATTGAGAATTTAAGTCGTTCAATATATTAAACATCAACTTTTCTCAATGAACAATACGTGTATGCTAAGTACTAAAACATTATAAATTCTCGTAACAGTTCAGAATTTATCCTCAACAGTAAATGAGTTTTCAATATTAAGCTACTTATTTGCAAAGCCTTTCTGCGAAACTCCAACAATGATGTATAGTCAACATTATCGAAAACTGTATGTGCATAAATCTGTAGAGGATACACATCTTTATAATGCTGTTATAACGTACTACAAAGGCAATTATTAAGTACTTAAATTAATGGAAAACGTGGAAGCTGATACTTCCTGAACTCGAACCCAGCGAATCCACTATATTTCTTCATATACAACAAAACTAGCATGTTTTGTTTAATTAATAACAAGTAATTATATCATATATTTAACTCTGTATTTTCACAATTTTGTTCCAATTGTGCCCAAAAAAATACATAAAAATTATTAATTTCTTGTAAAAATTTTCTAGAAATTTCAGTTTTTCTCAGTTTTTTCATAATTTTGATGGTAATTAAGATAATTAGTTTATTATTGAAGATTCAGATAAAAATTAGTATTCTATCGATTATTATTCCAAAGATTTTTGTTCGAATTCTGCCCAAAAAAATACATAAAAATTATTAATTTCTTGTAACATTTTTCTAGAAATTTCAGTTTTTCTCAGTATTGTCATAATTTTGATGGTAATTAAGATAATTAGTTTATTATTGAAGATTCAGATGAAAATTTGTATTTTATCGATTATTATTCCAAAGATTTTTGTTCGAATTCTGCCCAAAAAAATACATAAAAATTATTAATTTCTTGTAACATTTTTCTAGAAATTTCAGTTTTTCTCAGTATTTTCATAATTTTGATGGTAATTAAGATAATTAGTTTATTATTGAAGATTCAGATAAAAATTAGTATTTTATCGATTATTATTCCAAAGATTTTTGTTCCAATTCTGCCCAAAAAAATACATAAAAATTATTAATTTCTTGTAACATTTTTCTAGAAATTTCAGTTTTTCTCAGTATTTTCATAATTTTGATGGTAATTAAGATAATTAGTTTATTATTGAAGATTCAGATGAAAATTTGTATTTTATCGATTATTATTCCAAAGATTTTTGTTCGAATTCTGCCCAAAAAAATACATAAAAATTATTAATTTCTTGGATCATTTTTCTAGAAATTTCAGTTTTTTCCATTTGATAGATACACAATACAAGAAAATAAACCAACATTGAATATACCTCATAATAAAGTTTTATGAGTGTATTATGGCATATTTACATGATAATGCTTAGGCCCTACGTGACTATTTACAACGCAGTAATCTTTTATCGTGATGACAGCCTCTGGTTTAGTGGAAGGGCAGCAGTGGACGTCACGTAACCCATAAAAATATCATCTAATGTTTAACCCCCAGAACCCTACTTTTAAAAAGCTTTTATCATGATCATAATTCATCTCCTAAAATTGAATTCAATGCTGCGTAAACCATACGGAATGTACAATTGTAATAATGTAGAGGAAAATTCCAATTACATTATGATTCAATTATAAAGTAATAAATCTAATCCTCGTATTGCGTTTATTGATCAAGATAACTGAAGTAGATGATATTAACAAAAAAAAACATCAATTTTATTACTTTAATTACATAATTTTAATACTTAAGCTGCGAAATTTGTATTATTTAACAACTTGTACAAGAAATGATGACAACTTGTCTCATGATCCATAAAAAACTATTTGGTTGTTATGGTAATCTATGACTGTGATTGACAACTCGTAACGTGATCCATCAAACAAGAAGTAAATTTTAGTTGTCATGGTGATAGATGACTACGATCAGAAATCTTAGTATTTAGATTGCATTTAAAGATGACAACTTGTCTCATGATCCATAGAACATTTATTTGGTTGTTATGGTAATATATGGCTTTGATTGACAACTCGTGACGTTATCCATCAAAATAGAAGTAAATTTTAGTTGTCATGGTAATAGATGACTACGATCAGAACTGGACTTGAATCTTAGGATTTAGATTGCATTTACAGATGAAAACTTGTCTCATGATCCATAAAATAACTATTTGGTTGTTATGGTAATCTATGACTGTGATTGACAACTCGTGACGTGATCCATCAAAAGAGAAGTAGGTTTTAGTTGTCATGGTAATAAATGACTACGATCTGAACTGTCAGATCCATGACTGCGATCAGGACTTAAATCTTAGGTTTCAGACAGCATTTAAAGATGACAACTTGTAACGTGATCCATCAAAAGAGAAATAGTTTTTAGTTGTCATCGTGATAAATGACTATGATCAGAACTAGCAGATACATGACTGTGATCAGGACTTAAATCTTAGGATTTAGACTGTATTTAAAGATGACAACTGATAACGTGATCCATCAAAAGAGAAGTAGTTTTTAGTTGTCATGGTGATAAATGACTATGATCAGAACTGTCAGATCCATGACTGCGATCAGGACTTAAATCTTAGGTTTCAGACTGCATTTAAAGATGACAACTGGTAACGTGATCCATTCAAAGAGAAGTAATTTTTAGTTGTCATGGTGATAGATCACTGCGATCGCTATTTAAATCTTAGGATTAAGACTGCATTTAAAAATGACAACTCGTAACGTGATCCATCAAACAAGAAATTGTTTTTAGTTGCCATGGTAATTGATGACTGCGACCATAACTGTTTATACTAATTAAAAAAAATAAGTAACAGGAAGTTGATAATTTTTAAATTATTTATTTATTATTGATTACAACACTTTCTAAATTAATTAGAAATTATGGTTTGTTACATAAATACAGGTAGTTTGCAAAAGTTGTATGTTTAGCAAAATGCAGCATTAATGTCAAAATGTTACCATGACTACGATGTATGGTAAATGATTACGTTGCAATGATTGAATGAAATCGGTTGCAGTTGTGTAGTTCAGTAATAAAAGACATCTGGGGACGAAGAAGTTTTGCAAACTAATCGAATCAGAGAGATCCCCCAAAACGCGAATGAATCAAATCGGTCTCCGCACGTACAATAATCCCGTTGTATCCTCCAAGGAGGACGAGTCTCTGGCTCTCCCCTTGTATTCATAATGTTGCGCTCTTCAGTGTTATAAAGTAATCTAATGGATGAGCGCAGGAACAGTGATAATACAGAGGGTCATAACATTACATATTCCAAGCTGGGATCCAACATTATGCCTTAAATGTATGTGCATCGTGCAACAGCCGCCACCACCATCCTCATCCTGCAGGATAACCGGTGCGATCGTCCTGCTAATGCAATAACAACCCCAACAGTCACGCACCTACACCTGCCAACCTGATTCATCGACGAACATCGAACAGCCGCATTTTTTTTATGTTTTGTTTAATAAATATTCAAAAAGTTGTGGCCGTAATTTGAACACGAAGCGCATAAAAATTATCTAAATTGCTAAAAGCGTGGGACGGCCGCGAATAATCATAAATCCGCATTCACATTTGGATGCGCTGGAAAATCGATAGCAGAGACCACGAATTTATTTTTATATAACGGAAAGTCGCGAACACCGTTCGATATTTAATTTCCTCCAAACGCGAATTAGTTATGTGCATTTCCCACATAAAAATCGGATTGATTTAGAATTGCAAATATATATTTTTTTTGTTTATTATGTCGCATCCTGTTTGCTCTGATCCATTTTCAGCGCATCTAACCAATCGCGTCTCTCCAAATCGAATCCAAATGGAATAATGGAAATACTTTTTTTTATAATAAGTTTAATAACAAGATTTTAAGTAAATAATTAAGTAAGTAAGTAAAGTAAGTAATTAAGTTTTATATAATGTATAGTGTAATTATTTTCTGTATTGTTTTACAAAAAAACAATTAACCAAAATACATAAATTTTACATAGAAATGAGAATTAAATCATGTGACAAAAATATGTTTTTATTTAACAAATCAAGATTAAAACTTTATTTCATTTCTTATTCCTTCAGGATACTTCATATTATCTTGGATATACCAAAAATAGTTGATTCTCAAGACACAAACATTAATTTATAGGAAAATTAAAGAAAAACCATGTAAAATTAATAATAGGTGGCGCAAAAGTAAAGTTTCCTGAGCTGTGTGAGCGGTTACTCCGTCCTGTTGAAACGTTCTTAAGGTGTCTATCTTTCCACGGCTTATTGATAACTAATTCACTATATATCTACATCATGAATGTCAAAGCACAGTGACATCTCACGCCATCTACAAAAAATTGCAGCCAATTCAAATTATGACATTACTTTTGCGCCACCTTATATTAGTTTCAATTCAATGTAATAAAATCAAATTATAATTTTAAATGTAAAACAAAGAACTTCGAGCTGTGTATCGCTTCATGGCTTATTGACAACTAATTCACTATATATCTACATCATAAATGTCAAAATGCAGTAACATTTGGCGCCATCTACAAAAAATGGCAGCCAATTCAAATTATGACATTACTTTTGCGCCACATATTTTTGAATTATGATTATATTTCAGTATTTTATTACATTTTATTGGGAAATTTTATGAAAGAGATTTATTTCAATTTAAGAAATCGTTTACGAAACAGCAATGAATCACGTCTAGTAATGAATAAAGTTGCGTAGATTGGGAGGGGTGGGAATGTGTTTTGCATAATTCATTGGCGCGAAGTTGTTGGTAAATGATTTTCGAAAATTCTCTCACCACCCTCGAGTATATTCAATCGAAGTTCAATCAAACAACTTTCTAAACATTCTAAATTAACTGTACATATTATATAAGTTTAGTACGTCAGCTTATTATGGAAGTTTAATATATATTTAGTTTAAATTATGAACGTGAATTTCATATGGAATTAAATAGGAAATATCAATGTGAATTTAGTAGTTGCAATGAAAATTTCTGTGGTATAATTAGGTCTGATCATCGGCGTTGAATAGATTTGAATATAAGTTTTTCCTTGTTCTTCTTTGTGATTGTCGCGAGAGACGATTTTCTCTAGATATTGTATAGAAAAGTTTTAATGAAACAGTGGTGATGTCGTAGGATGAGGCTGAAGAAATGGAGGAGGTTTTTAGAGCTAAGCGACGACGATAATTACGAAACTCGAGTTCTCCGATGTCTCCCTGCTACTTCTTCCTCCTCCTTTGTCCTCCTCCGCTACACGTGATTTAAATATAATGGCCACAATGAGAGGATTGCTACTAGTTCACGTTAATTAAAACGCAGCCCGAGTATAAATTCGCTGCTTGCAACGCGGGGCCCAATAAATATTCGTGGATGTTTTGCTCTTCGGCTGCAGGAAATTCGACGATTTCTCAGCGGCTTTTTTGTCGCCAACCAACGAACCACCCCCAATGTGGACATTTATCACAAGGAGAGGAGAGGTGGAGAAACCTCGGAAAAGCTGATTCAAAAATTCCGCACTTTATTAAAACCATTGGCGGCAGATTGCCGTGTTCCGAGAGTTAATTGAACGATGTTTCCTAATCGATTGATTGTCATTAAGTTTGCATTGCTTGCAATCAACATGATGTAATGGTTGCAATAACGATTACCAACTTAAAATCATTACCATACATCAATTTTAATTGACATTTAGAAAAAAATATTAAAAGAATACCAACCTAAAATTATATTATTTGTTACCAACTTTGTAATGTACAGAAAATTATTATTATACATTTATTATAATTAAAAAAATACATTTATATTTCAATTTTTTAATTATTTACTTTTTCAAAAGAAAAATAAGAAAATTGAAGAAAAACATCCATAGTTTAAGAAATTAAGGCAAATCGGTTTTACGTCAATTATAATATTTGAGGTTATAATCAGTCAAAATCAGTGTAAAAATTTTCCACACAGATATTATTTTCTTGAAGTTTGTACTAATTATATAATAGGTTTATGTATGTTTTGATGTTTGATAAAGCAAAGTTCATGTTTGTATCAGATGATAACCTTGTTAAACTGTCTTACAGACATACCAACACCCTAAAAGGAAGTGCTTCGCCCCCAACGATACGAGGCAACTTCCTACGCATCTTATCAATCATTTCGGTAATCCGTCTGTCTACCCCAATATCTTTCAAACTTTGGGCCCTTTGTAGTTATCCCTCTTGCATCATAGTTACTACATGTCATCAACAGAACCACATACATCATCACCTCGATTTCCTCCACCAACAAAATCGATAACTTTTTTTCTAAAAATTGCATTTATTTAATACAAAAATTAAATTTGAAATTAGGATTTTGTTATAAATAAAATTTCAATTACTTTGTACATTTTATTACTCTCAATTTAATTAATATTTAATCTTCTATTGAGGAATATAAAAAAAACATTACATTTGTTTGACAGCTATCATTATCCCCCATTTCAATCGCCATCTACGGTTTCTTTTTCAATATATAATGTAATATTATTTTTTTCAATAAATAAACATGACATTTATTTGACAGCTGTCATTTTCCCACATTTCAATCGCCATCTATGGTTTCTTTTCAATATATAATGTAATATTATTGTTTTCAATAAATAAACATGACATTTATTTGACAGCTGTCATTTTCCCACATTCCGATCGCTATCTATGGTCTCTTTCAATACATATTGATACATATTGTTTTTAATAAATAAATATGACATTTATTTGACAGCCGTCATTTTCCCCCATTTCATACGCCATCTATGGTTTCTTTTCAATATATAATGTAATATTATTTTTTTCATTAAATAAATATGACATTTGTTTGACAGCTGTCATTTTCCCCCATTTAGATCGCCATCTAAGGTTTCTTTCAATATATATGTAATATATTTTTTTTCAATAAATATATATGACATTTGTTTGACAGCTGTCATTTTCCCCCATTTCAATGGCCATCTACGGTTTTTTTTTCAATATATAATGTAATATTATATATTTCATTAAATATATATGACATTTGTTTGACAGCTATCATTATCCCCCATTTCAATTGCCATATACGGTTTCTTTTTCAATATATAATGTAATATTATTCTTTTCAATAACTAAATATGACATTTATTTGACAGCTGTCATTTTCACCCATTTCGATCGCCATCTAAGGTTTCTTTCAATATATAATGTAATTTTTTTTTTTTTCAATAAATATATATGACATTTGTTTGACAGCTGTCACCTTCTCCATTTCAATCGCCATCTATGGTTTTTTTTTTCAATATATAATGTAATATTATATATTTCATTAAATAAATATGACATTTGTTTGACAGCTGTCATTATCCCCCATTTCGATCGCCATCTATGATTTCTTTCATTATATAATATAGAAACGTTCATTCATATTTATTTACGTTATTTGGACATTTTCATTCATTAACTAAACCATTTAATTTATATTTAATTAAGATTCTTTTTCTTAATTTATTACATACAAATCTATTTGTGTCGAGAGGTAAATGGATCTTCTCACTATCGTTTTTATTTTATTTATTTTTTTTTAAATTTTATTCTGAACTTAAACGAATTACCGAAAGAATTCCACTTTCAAAGTGAGTACGTGAAAAGAAACGTTCATGAGCACAGAGTATCACGGGATTTAATTAAGTCCGGATTTATGAGCGTTGCATAATTTAGCTCCAAAAAATGATTTGTAAAAGAGGAGCAAATTGGACATAATTGCCAGAAGGAAGGAAGGAATTTCGTCTCGGCTTCTGTTTCTTTCCTCTTTCTTTTTTCTTCAACTTCTGCTTCTCATTTTCATCCTTAAACTTGAAGGCGCTATTTGATAAATAGACCTATCCAGTTGCTCGAAATGGAATCGGTATTTCTCGTGTCTTCTTCGAATTGCCACCAATTTCTCACACAACTACTGCAAACTAACTACGCCAATCTTCAAGCGGAATTAATCACAGAAAAATATATGATTTTATGTGCGTTCGTTCTGTACGCAATTGAGAGGGAACGGAAATATTGGGTGGGATGAGGAACAGAAGAGAGGACGGGTTCCTTGCGCCTAAGGAGGATATTGGGCTCAATTTATCATACTTATACGGCAATGATAGGATTCTGCTCGGAACTGGGGAGGAGGACGTATATTAAGGCCTGTAACTGGCTTGAAATTCGAAATTGAATGGGCAATCACTGTTTGGCGAATCAATGAATTTACTTTACGAGTGCGGAATTCTGATACAGTGGAAATCGATGGGGAATCCATAGAATTGGATCAAAAGTGAATGAGAAAAAAAAATAAATACACACACGAATGGAAATATGTTGCACTTACAGTGAGCGATTTGTATGAGCCTAGACTACGACATTGATGAAGCCTTTCGCTTTCCTTTAATGGTATACTTAATCAGTTAAAACCTATTTTCCAAACAGTTTTTCACTCATTACTATGTAACAAAAATCTTTACATTTCATAACTAATTGCTTGACTTAAGTATTATCAAACATTAAGCAAAATTGGTTAAAATTAAACGTTTTGGTGTACGTTCTTGGAATACAAATTTGTGTTAAAATTATTCGGCCGAACAAGACGATAGCCCGGACGGAGCATTCTAAATCACTAATGAAAAACAAATTAAAGTAGGTCTCTCTCTCCGGTGAATGTGTTTCAAGGCGAAGCAGAAGCCTGTACTGAAAATTAGTGCAGGATCCCTGTTTGCGGAAACGACAATTTCGACGTTTAATTTCGGTGTACGACTTCTGTTTTCCTTTTCAACCCCAACCATCATCAACATCATAGTAGTCGTCGTCTTTCCACGCCGGCGTTTGTTTTCGCACTAGAAATTAGAGTTTCGTTTAATATTCGGAAAGCGCTGGAAACTCGCTGATTGTAATTGGAACTACGGTCGCATCTTCAATAAAATACAAAACAAAATTGTACAATTTTGTACAATAACGTATTTATAATAATTGATATTAATGTTTTTCAATTGAATCATAGATGGCGTGGTGAAAATGACAGCTGTCAAATAAATACGACATTTTTAATGACCAATATCAACTATGATATTGGTGAGTAACCAAAATGTTTCTATATTTCCTAAACCTTTCTTTTGTTAGCAAATATTCCTGGTGCAAAGTTAACTAGATAGAAATTAGAGTTTCGTTTAATATCCGGAAAGCGTAGGAAACTCGCTGATTGTAATTGGAACTACGGTCGTATCTTCAACAAAATACAAAACAATTTTGTACAATAACGTATTTATAATAATTTATATTAATGTTTTTACAATTGAATCATAGATGGCGTGGTGAAAATGACAGCTGTCAAATAAATACTAATGAAATGAACAACGTGCATTCAATGTAATTATATAGTCGTTTCATTTAACCATGATAACTGGCGAGTAACTAAAACAAAACAATTGAGTGGTGAAAATGACAGCTGTCAAATAAATACGACATTTTTAATGACCAATATCAACTATGATATTGGTGAGTAACCAAAATGTTTCTATATTTCATAAAACTTTCTTTTGTTAGCAAATATTCCTGGTGCAAAGTTAACTAGATAGAACTTAGAATTTCGTTTAATATTCGGAAAGCGTCGGAAACTCGCTGATTGTAATTGGAACTACGGTCGCATCTTCAACAAAATACAAAACAAAATTGTACAATAACGTACAATAACGTATTTATAATAATTGATATTAATGTTTTTACAATTGAATCATAGATGGCGTGGTGAAAATGACAGCTGTCAAATAAATTCGACATTTTCAATGACCAATATCAACCATGATATTGGTGAGTAGCCAAAATGTTTCTATATTTCATAATGACATTTGTTTGATACCTGTTAACTAGAATTTTATATTTCGTAATTAATTTATAAAAAAAATGTTCTCAAAGTTCATCTGATAAGAACCCATAGATGGCGTGTTGAAAATGACAGCTGTCAAATAAATAAAAATGAAATGAACAACGTGCATTCAATGTAATTATATAGTCGTTTTATTTAACCATGAAAACTGGCGAGTAACTAAAAGAGAAACAATGAAGTGGTGAAAATGACAGCTGTCAAATAAATACAAATTAAATGAATAAAGTGCATTCAATGTAATTATATAGACGTTTTATTTAACCATGACAACTGGTAAGTAAATAAAAAAAACGATGGAGTAATTAAAATGACAGCTGTCAAATAAATACAAATTAAATGACCAACGTGCATTCAATGTAATTATATAGTCGTTTTATTTAACCATGATAACTAAACGAGTAACTAAAAGAGAAACAATGGAGTGGTGAAAATGACAGCTGTCAAATAAAAGTTACAAACTTGTACTATAATTATAATTGTCTTATTAATCAAGAATGTTAAGTATTCAAAATATTTACAAACTTATTTTCTTATCAATTTTTCCAATTGCAAAATAAACTTGTATTTAATTTTCAGTAATTGAGATGAAACTCACAGATGGCGTGGTAAAATTGACAGCTGTCAAAAGTTTTTTTTCTTGCCTAAGAACGTTCATTAATGATGTGTGTACACAAAATATTTCTGAGATTAATGTTGAATTTCTGTAAATGTAAATAACGTTAGCGTTCGAGTGATTACGTACATTAACGTAACGAAGATACAAGATCAATAGAGAAGAAAAACGTACACTGTTTGTCTGAGGATTAGACTTTGGCTGTATTCAATTTAATATTATTTCTGGATCGACGGTCGGGTAATTAATGTTTGATTTCGTTATCAGCGTCTTAATTAGTATGAATCGAGAGCGCGGATGGGTGGTGGGAAGGGCATTAATTTTCGATTTCGTTCGGGACGAGATGATGAAGAGGGTTACGCTTCAGCCCTCGTCCCCCCGTGTTCTCAGAAGGGCGGCGGGTGGCGGTTATTAATAAATTACACGCGAAGGGATGATGCCGGGACGTAATTAACCCTTCGTCAGGAGATCAATCTCGGGTCAACGCAAGAAACATTGAATTATGAACAATGCGCCGCCGTTGCATAAGAGGATTTGCGTGTTGCCAACTTCTTACGATCCCACCCTTCACCCATCATCAACCACCCCCATTTACGTTCTTTCATCTGGAAGATAAAGCGATAAAATTTGATGACTGAAGCTTTACAAACGAAAAATATTGTTTTACAGATAATTTAATTTCAATAATCAATGTTTGAAAAATTAGAAAATTTCTTGACAATTAATTATAGCACAACCATAATAGCCACAAATCTAGTGCCTATTACATTGGAAAGTCTACAAAAGTAACTATAATTACAATATTTTTCAATTATTGTATCACTAATGATCTTTGAGAAAAATGATAATGAATATGCAACTTCTAAAAAATATGTTTTTAAACTCCATTAATTTGCCTGTATAAAACCTTAACAAGTGAAAATCTCATAACATAATGGGAATCCCATAACAAGTGAAAGTCTCTTAAAAAACTTATATACATTGATTATATAATTATTATATAGTCATCATGAAAAATGAAGATATTACATTTTGGATGATTAACTAAATATTTCTTCTACTTTAATAACTAATAACATGCAAACCTTAACAGCTATGAATGTAATAATCCATGCGTTGAAAAGCTGCTATATTTATCTTTAATTGGAGTATTCAATGTTTATTGTGTCACTAGTGGTCATTGAGAAAATTGATAAAATGATAAAACAATTTTGTACAATAACGTATTTATAATAATTCATATTAATGTTTTTACAATTGAATCATAGATGGCGTGGTGAAAATGACAGCTGTCAAATAAATACGACATTTTTAATGACCAATATCAACCATGATAAAATTTGATGACTGAAGCTTTACAAACGAAAAATATTGTTTTACAGATAATTTAATTTCAAATTAGAACATTTCTTGACAATCAATTATAGCAAAACCATAATAGCCAGAAATCTAGTAATAGGCACATTGGAAAGTCTACAAAAATAACTTTCATTACAATATTCTTCAATTATTGTGTCACTAATCATCATTGAGAAAAATGATTTTAAACTTCTAAAAAATATGTTTTTACATTCCATTAATTTGCCTGTAAAAACCTTAGCAAGTGAAAATCTCATAACATAGTGGGAATCTCAGAACAAGAGAAAGTCTCTTCAAAAACTTATATATATTGATTATATAATTATTATATAGTCATCATGAAAAATGAAGATTTTACATTTTTGATGATTAACTAAATATTTCTTCTACTTTAATAACTAAGAACATGCAAACCTTAATAGCTATTAATGTAATAATCCATGCGTTTTGATGGCTCGAAGGGATGTTGTGGCCTTTGGATGAAACAAGAAGTATGAAGCATTGACCCTCTTTGAAGAACCACTCTTTGTACCCTCAAACCGCCCTGAGCTGTGCGTTCTTCAGGCACCAAGTGGATTCTTTGTATTCACCTCATTACCAGAAGTTTCATAAACTCAAACCGAAAGTGGAGAAATTTAAAATAAATTTAGCTTGTTAATACTGTCTTTACATTTTATCAATTTTCTCAATGACCACTAGTGACACAATAAACATTGAATACTCCAATTAAAGATAAATATAGCAGCTTTCC